>NW_027477453.1:0-72481 GCF_051020955.1 Megalopta genalis
CATCGATTTGAAGCTAAACCTTCTACATCGCATTGATTTGAAGCTAAATCATGTGTTTCGCTTGGATTTGGAGCTATACCTTCTACATCGCTTTGATTTGAAGCTAAATCATGTGTTACGCATGGATTTGAAGCTAACTCGTTTGTTTCGCATGCAGTTGAAGCTATATCACCTATATCCGAAGTGTTTGAAGCTCAATCATTTGTTCCGCATCGATTTGAAGCTAAGCCTTCTACTTCGCATTGATTTGAAGCTAAATCATATATGTCGCATGGATTTGAAGCTAATCCTTCTACATCGCATTGACTTGAAACTTATCGTGTTCTTCGCTTGGATTTGAAGCTATCTCGTTTGTTTCGCCTGCATTTGATGCTATATCACTTGTATCGCAAGTGTTTGACGCTAAATCATTTGTTTCGTATGGATTTGAAGCTAAACCTTCTACATCGTATCGATTTGAAGCTAAATGATATGTATCGCATGGATTTTGAAGCTCCCCCGTTTGATTCGTCTGCATTTGGAGCTATGTCACTTATATCACAAGTGTTTGATGCTAAATCATTTGTTTCGCATGGATTTGAAGCTAAACCTTCTACATCGCATTCATCTGAAGCTAAATCATGTGTTTCGTTAGGATTTGTAGCTATACCTTTTACATCGCTTTGATTTGAAGCTAAATCATGTGTTTTACATGGAATTGATGCTAACTCGTTTGTTTCCCCTGCATTTGAAGCTATATCACTTATATCACAAGTGTTTGAAGCTAAATCATTTGTTTCGCATGGAGTTGAAGCTAAACCTTCTACATCGCATTGATTTGAAGCTAAATCATGTGTTTCGCTTGGATTTCTAGCTAAACCGACTACGTCGCATTGATTTGGAACTAAATCAAGTTTTTGCATGGATTTGATTCTAACTCGTTTGTTTCTCCTGCATTTGAAGCTATATCACTTATAACGCAAGTATCTGAACCTAAATCATTTGTTTCGCATGGATTTGAAGCTAAGCCTTCTACTTCGCATGCATTTAAAGCTAAATGATGTGTATCGCATGGATTTTGAATCTAACTCGTTTGATTCGTCTGCATTTGAAGCTATATCACTTATATACCAAGTGCTTGATGCTAAATCATATGTTTCGCTTGGATTTGTAGCCAAACCTTCTACATCGCCTTGATTTGAAGCTAAATCATGTGTGTTGCATGGATTTTATGCTAACTCGTTTGTTTCCCCTGCATTTGAAGATATATCAGATATACCGCAAGAATCTGATACTAAATCACTCGTGTCGCAGGAATTTGAAGCTAAACCTTCTACATCGCATTGATTTGCAGCTAAATCATTTGTTTCGCATGGATTTGAAGGTAACTCGTTAGTTTCGCCTGCATTTGAAGCTATATTACTTATATCGCAAGTATCTGAACCTAAATCATTTGTTTCGCATGGATTTGAAGCTAAGTCTCCTATTTCGCATGGATTTAAAGATAAATGATGTGTATTGCATGGATTTTGAAGCTAACTCGTTTGATTCGTCTGCATTTGAAGCTATATCAGTTATCCCAAGTGTTTGTAGGTAAATCATTTGTTTCGCATGGATTTGAAGTTAAACCTTCTACATCGCATTGATTTGAAGTTAAATCATGTGTTTCGCTTGGATTTGAAGCTTTACCTTCTGCATCGTTTTGATTTGAAGCTAAATCATGTGTTATGCATGGATTTGATGCTAACTCGTTTGTTTCCCCTGCATTTGAATTTATTTCAGTTATATCGCAAGTATCAGAACCTAAATCATTTGTTTCGCATGGATTTGAAGCTAAGTCTACAATTTCGCATGGATTTAAAGATAAATGATGTGTATCGCATGGATTTTGAAGATAACTCGTTCGTTTCGCCTGCATTTGATGCTATATCACTTATATCGCAAGTGTTTGTAGCTAAATCATTTGTTTCGCATGGAGTTGAAGCTAAACCTTCTACATAGCATTGATTTGAAGCTAAATCATGTGTTTCGCTTGGATTTGAAGCTATATCTTCTACATCGCTTTGATTTGAAGCTAAATCATGTGTTATGCATGGATTTGAAGCTAACTCGATTGTTTCGCATGCAGTGGAAGCTATATCACCTATATCCGAAGTGTTTGAAGCTCAGTCATTTGTTCCGCATCGATTTGAAGCTAAGCCTTCTACTTCGCATTGATTTGAAGCTAAATCATATATGTCGCATGGATTTGAAACTAATCCTTCTACATCGCATTGATATGAAGCTAAATCATGTGTTTCGTTTGGATTTGAAGCTATACCTTCTACATCGCTTTGATTTGAAGCTAAATCATGTGTTTTGCATGGAATGGATGCTAACTCGTTTGTTTCCCGTGCATTTGAAGCTATATCACTTATATCCCAAGTGTATGATGCCAAATCAATTGTTTCTCATGGATTTGAAGCTAAACCTTCTACATCGCATTGATTTGAAGCTAAATCATGTGTATCGCTTGGATTTGAAGCTAAACCGTCTACGTCGCATTGATTTGGAACTAAATCATGTTTTTGCATGGATTTGATTCTAACTCGTTTGTTTCTCCTGCATTTGAAGCTATATCACTTATATCGCAACTATCTGGACCTAAATCATTTGTTTCCCATGGATTTGAAGCTAAGCCTTCTACTTCGCATGGATTTAAAGCTAAATTATGTGTATCGCATGGATTTTGAAGCTAACTCGTTTGATTCGTCTGCATTTGAAGCTATATCACTTATATTCCAAGTGCTTGATGCTAAATCACTTGTTTCGCATGGATTTGTAGCCAAACCTTCAACATCGCATTGATTTGAAGCTAAATCATGTGTTTTGCATGGATTTTATGCTAACTCGTTTGTTTCCCTTGCACTTGAAGCTATATCAGTTATATCGCAAGTATCTGATACTAAATCACTTGTTTCGCATGAATTTGAAGCTAAACCATCTACATCGCATTGATTTGCAGCTAAATCATTTGATTCGCTTAGATTTGAAGCTAACTCGTTTATTTCGTCTGCATTTGAAGCTATATCACTTCTATCCCAAGAGTTTGAAGCTAGATCATGTGTATCGCATGGATTTGAAGCTAACTCGATTGATTCGTCTGCATTTGAAGCTATATCACTCCTATCCCAAGTGTTTGAAGCTAAATCATTTGTTTCGCATGGATTTGAAGGTAACTCGTTAGTTTCGCCTGCATTTGAAGCAATATCAATTTATCGCAAGTATCTGATACTAAATCACTTGTTTCGCATGAATTTGAAGCTAAACCTTCTACATCGCATTGATTTGCAGCTAAATCATTTGTTTCGCATGGATTTGAAGGTAGCTCGTTAGTTTCGCCTGCATTTGAAGCTATATTACTTATATCGCAAGTATCTGAACCTAAATCATTTGTTTCGCATGGATTTGAAGCTAAGCCTTCTAATTCGCATGGATTTAAAGCTAAATGATGTGTATCGCATGGATTTTGAAGCTAACTCGTTTGATTCGTCTTCATTTGAAGCTATATCACTTATATCACAAGTGATTGAAGCTAAATTATTTGTTTCGCATGGATTTGTAGCTAAACCTTCTACATCGCATTGACTTGAAGATAAATCATGTGTTTCGCTTGGATTTGAAGCTAAACCGTCTACGTCGCATTGATTTGGAACTAAATCATGTTTTTGCATGGATTTGATTCTAACTCGTTTGTTTCTCCTGCATTTGAAGCTATATCACTTATAACGCAAGTATCTGAACCTAAATCATTTGTTTCGCATGGATTTGAAGCTAAGCCTTCTACTTCGCATGGATTTAAAGCTAAATGATGTGTATCGCATGGATTTTGAAGCTAACTCGTTTGATTCGTCTGCATTTGAAGCTATATCACTTATATTCCAAGTGCTTGATGCTAAATCATATGTTTCGCTTGGATTTGTAGCCAAACCTTCTACATCGCATTGATTTGAAGCTAAATCATGTGTTTTGCATGGATTTTATGCTAACTCGTTTGTTTCCCCTGCATTTGAAGATATATCAGTTATACCGCAAGTATCTGATACTAAATCACTTGTGTCGCATGAATTTGAAGCTAAACCTTCTACATCGCAATGATTTGCAGCTAAATCATTTGTTTCGCATGGATTTGAAGGTAACTCGTTAGTTTCGCCTGCATTTGAAGCTATATTACTTATATCGCAAGTATCTGAACCTAAATCATTTGTTTCGCATGGATTTGAAGCTAATTCTCCTATTTCGCATGGATTTAAAGATAAATGATGTGTATTGCATGGATTTTGAAGCTAACTCGTTTGATTCGTCTGCATTTGAAGCTATATCAGTTATCCCAAGTGTTTGTAGGTAAATCATTTGTTTCGCATGGATTTGAAGTTAAACCTTCTACATCGCATTGATTTGAAGTTAAATCATGTGTTTCGCTTGGGTTTGAAGCTTTACCTTCTACATCACTTTGATTTGAAGCTAAATCATGTGTTATGCATGGATTTGATGCTAACTCGTTTGTTTCCCCTGCATTTGAATTTATTTCAGTTATATCGCATGTATCAGAACCTAAATCATTTGTTTCGCATGGATTTGAAGCTAAGTCTACAATTTCGCATGGATTTAAAGATAAATGATGTGTATCGCATGGATTTTGAAGATAACTCGTTCGTTTCGCCTGCATTTGATGCTATATCACTTATATCGCAAGTGTTTGTAGCTAAATCATTTGTTTCGCATGGAGTTGAAGCTAAACCATCTACATCGCATCGATTTGAAGCTAAATCATGTGTTTCGCTTGGATTTGAAGCTAAACCGTCTACGTCGCATTGATTTGGAACTAAATCATGTTTTTGCATGGATTTGAATCTAACTCGTTTGTTTCTCCTGCATTTGAAGCTATATCACTTATAACGCAAGTATCTGAACCTAAATCATTTGTTTCGCATGGATTTGAAGCTAAGCCTTCTACTTCGCATGGATTTAAAGCTAAATGATGTGTATCGCATGGATTTTGAAGCTAACTCGTTTGATTCGTCTGCATTTGAAGCTATATCACTTATATTACAAGTGCTTGATGCTAAATCATATGTTTCGCTTGGATTTGTAGCCAAACCTTCTACATCGCATTGATTTGAAGCTAAATCATGTGTTTTGCATGGATTTTATGCTAACTCGTTTGTTTCCCCTGCATTTGAAGATCTATCAGTTATACCGCAAGTATCTGATACTAAATCACTTGTGTCGCATGAATTTGAAGCTAAACCTTCTACATCGCAATGATTTGCAGCTAAATCATTTGTTTCGCATGGATTTGAAGGTAACTCGTTAGTTTCGCCTGCATTTGAAGCTATATTACTTATATCGCAAGTATCTGAACCTAAATCATTTGTTTCGCATGGATTTGAAGCTAATTCTCCTATTTCGCATGGATTTAAAGATAAATGATGTGTATTGCATGGATTTTGAAGCTAACTCGTTTGATTCGTCTGCATTTGAAGCTATATCACTTATATCGCAAGTGTTTGTAGCTAAATCATTTGTTTCGCATGGAGTTGAAGCTAAACCTTCTACATCGCATTGATTTGAAGCTAAATCATGTGTTTCGCTTGGATTTGAAGCTAAATCATGTGTTTCGCTTGGATTTGAAGCTATATCTTCTACATCGCTTTGATTTGAAGATAAATCATATGTTATGCATGGATTTGAAGCTAACTCGTTTGTTTCGCATGCAGTGGAAGCTATATCACCTATATCCGAAGTGTTTGAAGCTCAATCATTTGTTCCTCATCGATTTGAAGCTAAGCCTTCTACTTCGCATTGATTTGAAGCTAAATAATATATGTCGCATGGATTTGAAGCTAATCCTTCTACATCGCATTGATATGAAGCTAAATCATGTGTTTCGTTTGGATTTGAAGCTATACCTTCTACATCGCTTTGATTTGAAGCTAAATCATGTGTTTTGCGTGGAATGCATGCTAACTCGTTTGTTTCCCCTGCATTTGAAGCTATATCACTTATATCCCAAGTGTATGATGCCAAATCAATTGTTTCTCATGGATTTGAAGCTAAACCATCTACATCGCATTGATTTGATGCTAAATCATGTGTTTCGCTTGGATTTGAAGCTAAACCGTCTACGTCGCATTGATTTGGAACTAAATCATGTTTTTGCATGGATTTGATTCTAACTCGTTTGTTTCTCTTGCATTTGAAGCTATATCACTTATATCGCAAGTATCTGAACCTAAATCATTTGTTTCGCACGGATTTGAAGCTAAGCCTTCTACTTCGCATGGATTTAAAGCTAAATGATGTGTATCGCATGGATTTTGAAGCTAACTCGTTTGATTCGTCTGCATTTGAAGCTATATCACTTATATTCCTAGTGTCTGATGCTAAATCATTTGTTTCGCATGGATTTGTAGCCAAACCTTCTACATCGCTTTGATTTGAAGCTAAATCATGTGTTATGCATTGACTTGATGCTAACTCGTTTGTTTCCCCTGCATTTGAATTTATTTCAGTTATATCGCAAGTATCTGATGCTAAATCATTTGTTACGCATCGATTTGAAGCTAAGCCTTCTACTTCGCATTGATTTGAAGCTAAATCATATATGTCGCATGGACTTGAAGCTAATCCTTCTACATCGCATTGATTTGAAACTTATCGTGTGATTCGCTTGGATTTGAAGCTATCTCGTTTGTTTCGCCTGCATTTGATGCTATATCACTTATATCGCAAGTGTTTGACGCTAAATCATTTGTTACGCATGGATTTGAAGCTAAACCTTCTACATGGCATTGATTTGCAGCTACATCATGTGTTTCGCTTGGATTTGAAGCTAAGCCTTCTAATTCGCATGGATTTAAAGCTAAATGATGTGTATCGCATGTATTTTGAAGCTAACTCGTTTGATTCGTCTGCATTAGAAGCTATATCACGTATATCCCAAGTGTTTGATGCTAAATCATTTGTTTCGCATGGTTTTGTAGCTAATCCTTCTACAACGCATTGATTTGAAGCTAAATCATGTGTTTCGTATGGATTTGAAGCTAAACCTGCTACATCGCATTCACTTGAAGCTAAATCATGTGTTTTGCATGGATTTGATGCTAACTCGTTTGTTTCCCCTGCATTTGAAGCTATATCACTTATATCCCAAGTGTATGATGCCATATCAATTGTTTCTCATGGATTTGAAGCTAAACCTTCTACATCGCATTGATTTGAAGCTAAATCATGTGTATCGCTTGGATTTGAAGCTAAACCGTCTACGTCGCATTGATTTGGAACTAAATCATGTTTTTGCATGGATTTGATTCTAACTCGTTTGTTTCTCCTGCATTTGAAGCTATATCACTTATATCGCAACTATCTGGACCTAAATCATTTGTTTCCCATGGATTTGAAGCTAAGCCTTCTACTTCGCATGGATTTAAAGCTAAATTATGTGTATCGCATGGATTTTGAAGCTAACTCGTTTGATTCGTCTGCATTTGAAGCTATATCACTTATATTCCAAGTGCTTAATGCTAAATCACTTGTTTCGCATGGATTTGTAGCCAAACCTTCTACATCGCATTGATTTGAAGCTAAATCATGTGTTTTGCATGGATTTTATGCTAACTCGTTTGTTTCCCCTGCATTTGAAGCTATATCAGTTATATCGCAAGTATCTGATACTAAATTACTTGTTTCGCATGAATTTGAAGCTAAACCTTCTACATCGCATTGATTTGCAGCTAAATCATTTGTTTCGCATGGATTTGAAGCTAAGTCTTCTATTTCGCATGGATTTAAAGATAAATGATGTGTGTCGCATGGATTTTGAAGCTAACTCGTTTGATTCGTCTGCATTTGAAGCTATATCACTTATATCCCAAGTGTTTGATGCTAAATCATTTGTTTCTCATGGATTTGAAGCTAAACCATCTACATCGTATTGATTGGAAGCTAAATCATGTGTTTCGCTTGGATTTGAAGCTAAGCCTTCTAATTCGCATGGATTTAAAGCTAAATGATGTGTATCGCATGAATTTTGAAGCTAACTCGTTTGATTCGTCTGCATTTGAAGCTATATCACTTATATCCCAAGTGTTTGATGCTAAATCATTTTTTTCGCATGTATTTGTATCTAAACCTTCTACATCGCATTGATTTGAAGCTAAATCATGTGTTTCGCTTGGATTTGAAGCTAAACCTTCTACATCGCATTCACTTGAAGCTAAATCATGTGTTTTGCATGGATTTGAGGCTAACTCGTTTGTTTGCCCTGCATTTGAAGCTATATCAGTTATATCGCAAGTATCTGATGCTAAATCATTTGTTTCGCATGGATTTGAAGCTAATCCTTCTACATCGCATCGATTTGCAGCTAAATCATGTGTTTCGCATGGATTTGAGGCTAACTCGTTTGTTTGCCCTGCATTTGAAGCTATATCAGTTATATCGCAAGTATCTGATGCTAAATCATGTGTTTCGCTTGGATTTGAAGCTAAACCTTCTACATCGCATTCACTTGAAGCTAAATCATGTGTTTTGCATGGATTTGAGGCTAACTCGTTTGTTTGCCCTGCATTTGAAGCTATATCAGTTATATCGCAAGTATCTGATGCTAAATCATTTGTTTCGCATGGATTTGAAGCTAAACCTTCTACATCGCATCGATTTGCAGCTAAATCATGTGTTTCGCATGGATTTGAAGATAACTCGTTTGTTTCCCCTGCATTTGAATTTATTTCAGTTATATCGCAAGTATCTGATGCTAAATCATTTGTTTCGCATGGATTTGAAGCTAAGTCGTTTGTTTCGCATGCAGTTGAAGCTATATCACATATATCCGAAGTGTTTGAAGCTCAATCATTTGTTACGCATCGATTTGAAGCTAAACCTTCTACATCGCATTGATTTGAAGCTAAATCATGTGTTTCGCTTGGATTTGGAGCTATACCTTCTACATCGCTTTGATTTGGAGCTAAATCATGTGTTACGCATGGATTTGAAGCTAACTCGTTTGTTTCGCATGCAGTTGAAGCTATATCACCTATATCCGAAGTGTTTGAAGCTCAATCATTTGTTCCGCATCGATTTGAAGCTAAGCCTTCTACTTCGCATTGATTTGAAGCTAAATCATATATGTCGCATGGATTTGAAGCTAATCCTTCTACATCGCATTGACTTGAAACTTATCGTGTGCTTCGCTTGGATTTGAAGCTATCTCGTTTGTTTCGCCTGCATTTGATGCTATATCACTTGTATCGCAAGTGTTTGACGCTAAATCATTTGTTTCGTATGGATTTGAAGCTAAACCTTCTACATCGTATCGATTTGAAGCTAAATGATATGTATCGCATGGATTTTGAAGCTCCCCCGTTTGATTCGTCTGCATTTGGAGCTATGTCACTTATATCACAAGTGTTTGATGCTAAATCATTTGTTTCGCATGGATTTGAAGCTAAACCTTCTACATCGCATTCATCTGAAGCTAAATCATGTGTTTCGTTAGGATTTGTAGCTATACCTTTTACATCGCTTTGATTTGAAGCTAAATCATGTGTTTTACATGGAATTGATGCTAACTCGTTTGTTTCTCCTGCATTTGAAGCTATATCACTTATAACGCAAGTATCTGAACCTAAATCATTTGTTTCGCATGGATTTGAAGCTAAGCCTTCTACTTCGCATGCATTTAAAGCTAAATGATGTGTATCGCATGGATTTTGAATCTAACTCGTTTGATTCGTCTGCATTTGAAGCTATATCACTTATATACCAAGTGCTTGATGCTAAATCATATGTTTCGCTTGGATTTGTAGCCAAACCTTCTACATCGCCTTGATTTGAAGCTAAATCATGTGTTTCGCATGGATTTGAAGCTAACTCGATTGTTTCGTCTGCATGATTTGAAGCTAACTCGATTGTTTCGCCTGCATGATTTGATGCTAAATCATGTGTTTTCATGGATTTGAAGCCATCTCGTTAGTTTCGTATGCAGTTCAAGCTAAATCAAGTACATCACAAGTATTTGAAGCTAAATCATTTGTTTCGCATGGATTTGAAGACAAACCGTCCACTTTGTATTGATTTGAAGCTACATCATGTGTTTGGCATGGATTTGAAGCTAACGCGTTTGCTTCGCATGTAGTTGAAGCTAAATCATGTATGTCACAAGTATTTGAAGCTGAACCGTTCGTTTCGCATGAATATTAATCTAAACCATGTGTTTCGAGTGAATTTGAATCTAAATCATGTGTTTCGCATGGATTTGATGCTAACTCGTTAGTTTCGTATTCATTTGAAGCTATATCATGTATATCACAAGTATTTGAAGCTAAACCATTTGTTTCGCATGGGTTCGAAGATAAGCTTTCTACTTCGCATTGATTTGCAGCTAAATCATGTGTTTCGGATGGATTTGAAGATAACTCGTTCATTTCGCCGGTATTTGAAGCTAAATCATTTATATCACAAGTATTTGATGCTAGAATATTTGTTTCGCATGGATTCGAAGATAAGCCTTCTAGTTCACATTGATTTGAAGCTAAATCATGTGTTCCGCTTGGATTTGAAGATAACTCGTTTGTTTCACCTGCATTTGAAGCTATATCATTTGTATCACAAGTATTTGATGCTAAACCATTTGATTCGCATGTATTTGAAACTATGCATTCTACTTCGTATTGATTTGAAGCTAAATCATGTGTTACGCTTGTATTTGAAGCTAACTCGTTTGTTTCGCATGCAGTTGAAGCTAAATCATGTATATCACAAATATTTGAAACTGAACCATTTGTTTCGCATGGATTTGAAGCTAAGCCTTCTACTTCGGATTGATTTGAAGCTGAATCATGTGTTTCGCTCGGATTTGAAAGTGACTCGTTTGTTTCGCATGCAGTTGAAGCTAAATCATGTATATCACAAGTATTTGAAGCTAACCCATTTTACTCGCATGAATATTAAGGTGAACCATGTGTATCGAATGAATTTGAGGCTAAATCATGTGTTTCGAATGGATTTGAAGCAACTCGTTTGTTTCGCATGCAGTTGAAGCTAAATCATGTATAAAACAAGAATTTGATGCTAAACCATCTGTTTCGCGTGGATTTGAAGCTAAGCCTTCCACTTCGCATTGATTTGAAGCTAAATCATGTGATTCGCTTGGATTTGAAGCTAACACGTCTGTTTCACATGCAGTTGAAGCTAAATCATGTATATCACAAATATTTGAAGCTGAACCACTTATTTCGCATGGATTTGCAGCTAAGCCTTCTACTTCGGATTGATTTGAAGCTGAATCGTGTGTTTCGCTTGGATTTGAAAGTAACTCGTTTGTTTCGCATGCAGTTGAAGCTAAATCATGTATATCACAGAGAAATTGAAGCTAAACCATTTGATTCGCATGAATAATAAGGTGAACCATGTGTATCGAATGAATTTGAGGCTAAATCATGTGTTTCGAATGGATTTGAAGCTAACTCGTTTGTTTCACATGCAGTTGAAGCTAAATCATTTATATCACAAGTATTTGAAGCTAAACCATTTGATTCGCATGTTCTTGAAACTAAGCCTTCTACTTCGCATTGATTTGAAGCTAAGTCATGTGTTTCGCTTGGATTTGAAGCTAACGTGTTTGTTTCGCATGCAGTTGAAGCTGAATCATGCATAAAACAAGAATGTGAAGCTAAACTAATTATTTCGCATCGATTTGAAGCTAAACAATGTGCTTCGAATGAATTTGAAGCTAAATCATGTGTTTCGCATGGATTTGAAGCTAACTCGATTGTTTCGCCTGCATGATTTGAAGCTAACTCGATTGTTTCGCCTGCATGATTTGATGCTAAATCATGTGTTTTCATGGATTTGAAGCCATCTCGTTAGTTTCGTATGCAGTTCAAGCTAAATCAAGTACATCACAAGTATTTGAAGCTAAATCATTTGTTTCGCATGGATTTGAAGACAAACCGTCCACTTTGTATTGATTTGAAGCTACATCATGTGTTTGGCATGGATTTGAAGCTAACGCGTTTGCTTCGCATGTAGTTGAAGCTAAATCATGTATGTCACAAGTATTTGAAGCTGAACCGTTCGTTTCGCATGAATATTAAGCTAAACCATGTGTTTCGAGTGAATTTGAATCTAAATCATGTGTTTCGCATGGATTTGAAGCTAACTCGATTGTTTCGCCTGCATGATTTGAAGCTAACTCGATTGTTTCGCCTGCATGATTTGATGCTAAATCATGTGTTTTCATGGATTTGAAGCCATCTCGTTAGTTTCGTATGCAGTTCAAGCTAAATCAAGTACATCACAAGTATTTGAAGCTAAATCATTTGTTTCGCATGGATTTGAAGACAAACCGTCCACTTTGTATTGATTTGAAGCTACATCATGTGTTTGGCATGGATTTGAAGCTAACGCGTTTGCTTCGCATGTAGTTGAAGCTAAATCATGTATGTCACAAGTATTTGAAGCTGAACCGTTCGTTTCGCATGAATATTAATCTAAACCATGTGTTTCGAGTGAATTTGAATCTAAATCATGTGTTTCGCATGGATTTGATGCTAACTCGTTAGTTTCGTATTCATTTGAAGCTATATCATGTATATCACAAGTATTTGAAGCTAAACCATTTGTTTCGCATGGGTTCGAAGATAAGCTTTCTACTTCGCATTGATTTGCAGCTAAATCATGTGTTTCGGATGGATTTGAAGATAACTCGTTCATTTCGCCGGTATTTGAAGCTAAATCATTTATATCACAAGTATTTGATGCTAGAATATTTGTTTCGCATGGATTCGAAGATAAGCCTTCTAGTTCACATTGATTTGAAGCTAAATCATGTGTTCCGCTTGGATTTGAAGATAACTCGTTTGTTTCACCTGCATTTGAAGCTATATCATTTGTATCACAAGTATTTGATGCTAAACCATTTGATTCGCATGTATTTGAAACTATGCATTCTACTTCGTATTGATTTGAAGCTAAATCATGTGTTACGCATGTATTTGAAGCTAACTCGTTTGTTTCGCATGCAGTTGAAGCTAAATCATGTATATCACAAATATTTGAAACTGAACCATTTGTTTCGCATGGATTCGAAGAAAAGCCTTCTACTTCGCATAGATTTGAAGCTAAATCATGTGTTTCGCTTGGATTTGAAGCTAACTCGTATGTTTCGCATGCAGTTGAAGCTAAATCATGTATATCACAAATATTTGAAACTGAACCATTTGTTTCGCATGGATTTGAAGCTAAGCCTTCTACTTCGGATTGATTTGAAGCTGAATCATGTGTTTCGCTCGGATTTGAAAGTGACTCGTTTGTTTCGCATGCAGTTGAAGCTAAATCATGTATATCACAAGTATTTGAAGCTAACCCATTTTACTCGCATGAATATTAAGGTGAACCATGTGTATCGAATGAATTTGAGGCTAAATCATGTGTTTCGAATGGATTTGAAGCAACTCGTTTGTTTCGCATGCAGTTGAAGCTAAATCATGTATAAAACAAGAATTTGATGCTAAACCATCTGTTTCGCGTGGATTTGAAGCTAAGCCTTCCACTTCGCATTGATTTGAAGCTAAATCATGTGATTCGCTTGGATTTGAAGCTAACACGTCTGTTTCACATGCAGTTGAAGCTAAATCATGTATATCACAAATATTTGAAGCTGAACCACTTATTTCGCATGGATTTGCAGCTAAGCCTTCTACTTCGGATTGATTTGAAGCTGAATCGTGTGTTTCGCTTGGATTTGAAAGTAACTCGTTTGTTTCGCATGCAGTTGAAGCTAAATCATGTATATCACAGAGAAATTGAAGCTAAACCATTTGATTCGCATGAATAATAAGGTGAACCATGTGTATCGAATGAATTTGAGGCTAAATCATGTGTTTCGAATGGATTTGAAGCTAACTCGTTTGTTTCACATGCAGTTGAAGCTAAATCATTTATATCACAAGTATTTGAAGCTAAACCATTTGATTCGCATGTTCTTGAAACTAAGCCTTCTACTTCGCATTGATTTGAAGCTAAGTCATGTGTTTCGCTTGGATTTGAAGCTAACGTGTTTGTTTCGCATGCAGTTGAAGCTAAATCATGCATAAAACCAGAATTTGAAGCTATACTATTTATTTCGCATCGATTTGAAGCTAAACAATGTGCTTCGAATGAATTTGAAGCTAAATCATGTGTTTCGTATGGATTTGAAGCTAACTCGATTGTTTCGCCTGCATGATTTGATGCTAAATCATGTGTTTTGTATGGATTTGAAGCTATCTCGTTAGTTTCGTATGCAGTTGAAGCTAAATCATGTATATCACAAGTATTTGAAGCTAAATCATTTGTTTCGCATGGATTTGAAGACAAACCGTCAACTTCGCATTGATTTGAAGTTGAATCATGTGTTTCCCTTGGGTGTGAAGCTAAATCTTTTGTCTCGCATGCAGCTGAAGCTAAATCATGTATATCACAAGTATTTGATGCTAAACCAATTGAATCGCATGTATTTGAATCTAAGCCTTCCACTTTGCATTGATTTGAAGCTACATCATGTGTTTCGCATGGATTTGAAGCTAACGCGTTTGCTTCACATGCAGTTGAAGCTAAATCATTTATATAACAAGTATTTGATGCTAAACCATTTGATTCGCATGTATTTGAAACTATGCAATCTACTTCGTATTGATTTGAAGCTAAATCATGTGGTACGCATGGATTTGAAGCTAACTCGTTTGTTTCGCATGCAGTTGAATCTATGTCATGTATAAAACAAGAATTTGAAGCTGAACTATTTGTTTCACATGGATTCGAAGATAAGCCTTCTACTTCACATTGATTTGAAGTTAAATCATGTGTTTCGCTTGGAATTGAAGCTAACTCGTTTGTTTCGCATGCAGTTGAAGCTAAATCATGTATGTAACATGTATTTGAAGCTAAACCATTTGATTCGTTTGGACTTGATGCTAAGCCTTCTACTTCGCATTAATTTGAAGCCGAATCATGTGTTTCGCTTGGATTTGAAAGTAACTCGTTTGTTTCGGCTGCATATGAGGCTAAATCATGTATAACACAAGTATTTGAAGCTAAACTATTTGTTTCGCATGGATTCGAAGATAAGCCTTCTACTTCACAATGATTTGAAGCTAAATCATGTGTTTCGCTTGGAATTGAAGCTAACTCGTTTGTTTCGCATGCAGTTGAAGCTAAATCATGTATATCACAAGTATTTGAAGCTAAACCATTTGTTTCGCATCGATTCGAAGATAAGCCTTCTACTTCGCATTGATTTGAAGCTAAATCTTGTGTTTCGCTTGAAATTGAAGCTAATACGTCTGTTTCACATGCAGTTGTAGCTAAATCATGTATATAACAAATATTTGAAGCTGAAGCATTTGTTTCGCATGGATTTGAAGCTAAGCCCTCTACTTCGAATTGATTTGAAGCTGAATCATGTGTTTCGCTTGGATTTGAAAGTAACTCGTTTGTTTCGGCTGCATATGAGGCTAAATCATGTATAACACAAGTATTTGAAGCTAAACTATTTGTTTCGCATGGATTCGAAGAAAAGCCTTCTACTTCACATTGATTTGAAGCAAAATCATGTTTTTGGCTTGGATTTGAAGCTAACTCGTTTGTTTCGCATGCAGTTGAAGCTAAATCATGTATATCACAAATATTTGAAACTGAACCATTTATTTCGCATGGATTTGAAGCTAAGCCTTCTACTTCGGATTGATTTGAAGCTGAATCATGTGTTTCGCTTGGATTTGAAAGTAACTCGTTTGTTTTGCATGCAGTTGAAGCTAAATCAGATATATCACAAGTATTTGAAGCTAACCCATTTGATTCGCATGAATATTAAGGTGAACCATGTGTATGGTATGAATTTGAGGCTAAATCATGTGTTTCGAATGGATTTGAAGCAACTCGTTTGTTTCGCATGCAGTTGAATCTAAATCATGTATAAAACAAGAATTTGATGCTAAACCATCTGTTTCGCGTGGATTTGAAGCTAAGCCTTCCATTTCGCATTGATTTGAAGCTAAATCATGTGTTTCGCTTGGAATTGAAGCTAACACGTCTGTTTCACATGCAGTTGAAGCTAAATCATGTATATAACAAATATTTGAAGCTGAACCATTTGTTTCGCATGGATTTGAAGCTAAGCCCTCTACTTCGGATTGATTTGAAGCTGAATCAGGTGTTTCGCTTGGATTTGAAAGTAACTCGTTTGTTTCGGCTGCATATGAAGCTAAATCATGTATAACACAAGTATTTGAAGCTAAACTATTTGTTTCGCATGGATTCGAAGACAAGCCTTCTACTTCACATTGATTTGAAGCTAAATCATGTGTTTGGCTTGGATTTGAAGCTAACTCGTTTGTTTCGCATGTATTTGAAGATAAATCATGTATATCACAAGTATTTGAAGCTAAATCATTTGTTTCGCATGGATTTGAAGGCAAACCGTCAACTTCGCATTGATTTGAAGTTTAATCATGTGTTTCCCTTGGGTGTGAAGCTAAATCTTTTGTCTCGCATGCAGCTGAAGCTAAATCATGTATATCACAAGTATTTGATGCTAAACCAATTTATTCGCATGTATTTGAATCTAAGCCTTCCACTTTGCATTGATTTGAAGCTACATCATGTGTTTCGCATGGATTTGAAGCTAACGCGTTTGCTTCGCATGCAGTTGAAGCTAAATCATTTATATCACAAGTATTTGAAGCTAAACCATTTGATTCGCATGTTTTTGAAACTAAGCCTTCCACTTCGCATTGATTTGAAGCTAAATCATGTGATTCGCTTGGATTTGAAGCTAACACGTCTGTTTCACATGCAGTTGAAGCTAAATCATGTATATCACAAATATTTGAAGCTGAACCACTTATTTCGCATGGATTTGCAGCTAAGCCTTCTACTTCGGATTGATTTGAAGCTGAATCGTGTGTTTCGCTTGGATTTGAAAGTAACTCGTTTGTTTCGCATGCAATTGAAGCTAAATAATGTATATCACAAGTATTTGAAGCTAACCCATTTGATTCGCATGAATATTAAGGTGAACCATGTGTATCGAATGAATTTGAGGCTAAATCATGTGTTTCGAATGGATCTGAAGTTAACTCGTTTGTTTCGCATGCAGTTGAAGCTAAATCATGTATATCACAAATATTTGAAGCTGAACCACTTATTTCGCATGGATTTGCAGCTAAGCCTTCTACTTCGGATTGATTTGATGCTG
This sequence comes from Megalopta genalis, assembly GCF_051020955.1. Classification (NCBI taxonomy): domain Eukaryota; kingdom Metazoa; phylum Arthropoda; class Insecta; order Hymenoptera; family Halictidae; genus Megalopta; species Megalopta genalis. The sequence goes on from NW_027477453.1 coordinate 17,258, forward strand.
AATCGTGTGTTTCGCTTGGATTTGAAAGTAACTCGTTTGTTTCGCATGCAGTTGAAGCTAAATCATGTATATCACAGAGAAATTGAAGCTAAACCATTTGATTCGCATGAATAATAAGGTGAACCATGTGTATCGAATGAATTTGAGGCTAAATCATGTGTTTCGAATGGATTTGAAGCGAACTCGTTTGTTTCACATGCAGTTGAAGCTAAATCATTTACATCACAAGTATATGAAGCTAAACCATTTGATTCGCATGTTCTTGAAACTAAACCTTCTAGTTCGCATTGATTTGAAGCTAAGTCATGTGTTTCGCTTGGATTTGAAGCTAACGTGTTTGTTTCGCATGCAGTTGAAGCTAAATCATGCATAAAACCAGAATTTGAAGCTAAACTATTTATTTCGCATCGATTTGAAGCTAAACAATGTGCTTCGAATGAATTTGAAGCTAAATCATGTGTTTCGCATGGATTTGAAGCTAACTCGATTGTTTCGCCTGCATGATTTGATGCTAAATCATGTGTTTTGCATGGATTTGAAGCTATCTCGTTAGTTTCGTATGCAGTTGAAGCTAAATCATGTATATCACAAGTATTTGAAGCTAAATCATTTGTTTCGCATGGATTTGAAGGCAAACCGTCAACTTCGCATTGATTTGAAGTTTAATCATGTGTTTCCCTTGGGTGTGAAGCTAAATCTTTTGTCTCGCATGCAGCTGAAGCTAAATCATGTATATCACAAGTATTTGATGCTAAACCAATTTATTCGCATGTATTTGAATCTAAGCCTTCCACTTTGCATTGATTTGAAGCCACATCATGTGTTTCGCATGGATTTGAAGCTAACGCGTTTGCTTCGCATGCAGTTGAAGCTAAATCATTTATATCACAAGTATTTGAAGCTAAACCATTTGATTCGCATGTTTTTGAAACTAAGCCTTCTACTTCGCATTGATTTGAAGCTAAATAATGTGTTTCGCTTGGATTTGAAGCTAACGTGTTTGTTTCGCATGCATTTGAAGCTAAATCATGCATAAAATAAGAATTTGAAGCCAAACAATGTGCTTCGAATGAATTTGAAGCTAAATCATGTGTTTCGTATGGATTTGAAGCTAACTCGATTGTTTCGCCTGCATGATTTGATGCTAAATCATGTGTTTTGCATGGATTTGAAGCGATCTCGTTAGTTTCGTATGCAGTTGAAGCTAAATCATGTATATCACAAGTATTTGAAGCTAAATCATTTATTTCGCATGGATTTGAAGACAAACCGTCAACTTCGCATTGATTTGAAGTTAAATCATGTGTTTCCCTTGGGTGTGAAGCTAAATCTTTTGTCTCGCATGCAGCTGAAGCTAAATCATGTATATCACAAGTATTTGATGCTAAACCAATTGATTCGCATGTATTTGAATCTAAGCCTTCCACTTTGTATTGATTTGAAGCTACATCATGTGTTTCGCATGGATTTGAAGCTAACGCGTTTGCTTCGCATGCAGTTGAAGTTAAATCATTTATATCACAAGTATTTGATGCTAAACCATTTGATTCGCATGTATTTGAAACTATGCATTCTACTTCGTATTGATTTGAAGCTAAATCATGTGGTACGCATGGATTTGAAGCTAACTCGTTTGTTTCGCATGCAGTTGAATCTATATCATGTATAAAACAAGAATTTGATGCTAAACCATCTGTTTCGCGTGGATTTGAAGCTAAGCCTTCCACTTCGCATTGATTTGAAGCTAAATCATGTGTTTCGCTTGGAATTGAAGCTAACACGTCTGTTTCACATGCAGTTGAAGCTAAATCATGTATATCACAAATATTTGAAGCTGAACCATTTGTTTCGCATGGATTTGAAGCTAAGCCTTCTACTTCGGATTGATTTGAAGCTGAATCATGTGCTTTGCTTGGATTTGAAAGTAACTCGTTTGTTTCGCATGCAGTTGAAGCTAAATCATGTATATCACAAGTATTTGAAACTAAAGCATTTGATTCGCATGAATATTAAGGTGTACCATATGTATCGAATGAATTTGAGGCTAAATCATGTGTTTCGAATGGATTTGAAGCTAACTCGTTTGTTTCACATGCAGTTGAAGCTAAATCATTTACATCACAAGTATATGAAGCTAAACCATTTGATTCGCATGTTCTTGAAACTAAACCTTCTAGTTCGCATTGATTTGAAGCTAAGTCATGTGTTTCGCTTGGATTTGAAGCTAACGTGTTTGTTTCGCATGCAGTTGAAGCTAAATCATGCATAAAACCAGAATTTGAAGCTAAACTATTTATTTCGCATCGATTTGAAGCTAAACAATGTGCTTCGAATGAATTTGAAGCTAAATCATGTGTTTCGCATGGATTTGAAGCTAACTCGATTGTTTCGCCTGCATGATTTGATGCTAAATCATGTGTTTTGCATGGATTTGAAGCTATCTCGTTAGTTTCGTATGCAGTTGAAGCTAAATCATGTATATCACAAGTATTTGAAACTAAAGCATTTGATTCGCATGAATATTAAGGTGTACCATATGTATCGAATGAATTTGAGGCTAAATCATGTGTTTCGAATGGATCTGAAGCTAACTCGATTGTTTCGCATGCAGTTGAAGCTAAATCATCTATATCACAAGTATTTGAAGCCAAACCATATGTTTCTCATGGATTTGAAAATAAGCCTTCTACTTAGCATTAATTTGAAGCTAAATCATGTGTTTCGCATGGATTTGAAGATAACTCGTTTGTTTCGCCTGCATTTGAAGCAAATTCATGTATATCACAAGTATTTGAAGATAAACCATTTCTTTCGCATGGATTTGAAGTTAAGCCTCCTACTTCGCATTGATTTGATGCTAAATCATGTGTCCCGCATGGATTTTAATATAACTCGCTTGTTTCGCCAGCATTAGAAGCCAAATCATGTATATCACAAGTATTTGAAGATAAACCATTTCTTTCACATGGATTTGAAGATAAGCGTCCTACTAAGCATTGATTTGAAGCTAAGTCGATTGTTTCGCCTGCATTTGATGCTATATCACTTACATCGCAATTATCTGAAGATAAATCATTTGTTTCTCATGTATTTGAATCTAAACCTTCCACTTCGTATTGATTGAAGCTAAATCATGTGTTTCGCTTGGATTTGAACCTAACTTGTTTGTTTCGCCTGCATTTGAAGCTAAGTAATGTATAAAACGAGTATTTGAAGCTAAACTATTCGTTTCGCATGGATTTGAAACTAAGCCTTCTAGTTCGCATTGATTTGTGGCTAAATCATGTGATTCGCATAGATTTGAAGCTAACTCGTTTGTTTCGAATGCAGTTGAAGCTAAATCATGTATATCACAAGTATTTGAAGCTAAACCAATTGTTTCGCATGGATTCGGAGGCAAGACTTCTACTTCGCATTGGTTTCAAGGTAAATCATGTGTTTCACATGAATTTGAAGCTAACGCGTTTGTGTCGCCTGCATTTGAAATTGTATCACTTATATTCGCAAGTATTTGAAGCCAAATTATTCATATCGCAAGGATTTAAAGTTAAGCCTTCTCCTTGGCATTGATTTGAAGCTAAATCATGTGTTTCGCTTGGATTTGAAGCTAACGTGTTTGTTTCGCATGCATTTGAAGCTAAATCATGCATAAAATAAGAATTTGAAGCTAAACAATGTGCTTCGAATGAATTTGAAGCTAAATCATGTGTTTCGTATGGATTTGAAGCTAGCTCGATTGTTTCGCCTGCATGATTTGATGCTAAATCATGTGTTTTGCATGGATTTGAAGCGATCTCGTTAGTTTCGTATGCAGTTGAAGCTAAATCATGTATATCACAAGTATTTGAAGCTAAATCATTTATTTCGCATGGATTTGAAGACAAACCGTCAACTTCGCATTGATTTGAAGTTAAATCATGTGTTTCCCTTGGGTGTGAAGCTAAATCTTTTGTCTCGCATGCAGCTGAAGCTAAATCATGTATATCACAAGTATTTGATGCTAAACCAATTGATTCGCATGTATTTGAATCTAAGCCTTCCACTTTGCATTGATTTGAAGCTACATCATGTGTTTCGCATGGATTTGAAGCTAACGCGTTTGCTTCGCATGCAGTTGAAGTTAAATCATTTATATCACAAGTATTTGATGCTAAACCATTTGATTCGCATGTATTTGAAACTATGCATTCTACTTCGTATTGATTTGAAGCTAAATCATGTGGTACGCATGGATTTGAAGCTAACTCGTTTGTTTCGCATGCAGTTGAATCTATATCATGTATAAAACAAGAATTTGATGCTAAACCATCTGTTTCGCGTGGATTTGAAGCTAAGCCTTCCACTTCGCATTGATTTGAAGCTAAATCATGTGTTTCGCTTGGAATTGAAGCTAACACGTCTGTTTCACATGCAGTTGAAGCTAAATCATGTATATAACAAATATTTGAAGCTGAACCATTTGTTTCGCAAGGATTTGAAGCTAAGCCTTCTACTTCGGATTGATTTGAAGCTGAATCATGTGTTTCGCTTGGATTTGAAGCTAACTCGTTTGTTTCGCATGCAGTTGAAGCTAAATCATGTATATCACAAATATTTGAATCTGAACCATTTGATTCGCATGAATATTAAGGTGAACCATGTGTTTCGAGTGAATTTGAATCTAAATCATGTGTTCCGCATGGATTTGATGCTAACTCGTTAGTTTCGTATGCATTTGAAGCTATATCATGTATATCACAAGTATTTGAAGCTAAACCATTTATTTCGCATGGATTTGAAGACAAACCGTCAACTTCGCATTGAATTGAAGTTAAATCATGTGTTTCCCTTGGGTGTGAAGCTAAATCTTTTGTCTCGCATGCAGCTGAAGCTAAATCATGTATATCACAAGTATTTGATGCTAAACCAATTGATTCGCATGTATTTGAATCTAAGCCTTCCACTTTGCATTGATTTGAAGCTACATCATGTGTTTCGCATGGATTTGAAGCTAACGCGTTTGCTTCGCATGCAGTTGAAGTTAAATCATTTATATCACAAGTATTTGATGCTAAACCATTTGATTCGCATGTATTTGAAACTATGCATTCTACTTCGTATTGATTTGAAGCTAAATCATGTGGTACGCATGGATTTGAAGCTAACTCGTTTGTTTCGCATGCAGTTGAATCTATATCATGTATAAAACAAGAATTTGATGCTAAACCATCTGTTTCGCGTGGATTTGAAGCTAAGCCTTCCACTTCGCATTGATTTGAAGCTAAATCATGTGTTTCGCTTGGAATTGAAGCTAACACGTCTGTTTCACATGCAGTTGAAGCTAAATCATGTATATAACAAATATTTGAAGCTGAACCATTTGTTTCGCAAGGATTTGAAGCTAAGCCTTCTACTTCGGATTGATTTGAAGCTGAATCATGTGTTTCGCTTGGATTTGAAGCTAACTCGTTTGTTTCGCATGCAGTTGAAGCTAAATCATGTATATCACAAATATTTGAATCTGAACCATTTGATTCGCATGAATATTAAGGTGAACCATGTGTTTCGAGTGAATTTGAATCTAAATCATGTGTTCCGCATGGATTTGATGCTAACTCGTTAGTTTCGTATGCATTTGAAGCTATATCATGTATATCACAAGTATTTGAAGTTAAACCATTTGTTTCGCATGGGTTCGAAGATAAGCTTTCTACTTCGCATTGATTTGCAGCTAAATCATGTGTTTCGCTTGGATTTGAAGCTAACTCGTTTGTTTCGCATGCAGTTAAATCTAAATCATGTATATCACAAATATTTGAAACTGAACCATTTGTTTCGCATGGATTTGAAGCTAAGCCTTCTACTTCGGATTGATTTGAAGCTGAATCATGTGTTTCGCTTGGATTTGAAAGTAACTCGTTTGTTTCGCATGCAGTTGAAGCTAAATCATGTATATCACAAGTATTTGAAGCTGAACCATTTGTTTCGCACGGATTCGAAGATAAGCCTTCTACTACGGATTCATTTGAAGCTAAATCATGTGTTTTGCATGGATTTGAATCTATCTTGTTTGTTTCGCCTGCATTTGAAGCTAAAACATGTATATCACAAGTATTTGCAGCTAAACCATTTGCTTCGCATGGATTTGAAATTGAACCATTTGCTTCGCATGAATATTAAGCTAAACCATCTTTTTCGGATGAATTTGAAGCTAAATCATGTATGTCACAAGTATTCGAAGCTAAACCAGTTGCATCGCATGGATTCGAAGATAACTCTTCTACTTTGCGTTGGTTTGAAGCTAAATCATGTGTTTCGCATGGATTTGAAGATAACTCGTTTGTTTCGCCTGCATTTGAAGCTATATCACTTATATTGGCAAGTATTTGAAACTAAATCATTCGTTTCGCATAGATTTGAAGCTAAGCCTTCAAATTCCCATTGATTTGAAGCTAAATCATGTGTTTCCTTTGGGTGTGAAGCTAAATCTTTTGTCTCGCATGCAGCTGAAGCTAAATCATGTATATCTCAAGTATTTGAAGCTGAACCATTTGTTTCGCATGGATTTGAAGCTAAGCCTTCTACTTCGCATTGATTTGAAGCTAAATCATGTGTTTCGCATGGATTCGAAGCTAACTCGATTGTTTCACATGCAGTTGAAGCTAAATCATGTATAAAACAAGAATGTGATGCTAAACCATCTGTTTCGCGTTGATTTGAAGCATAGCCTTCCACTTCGCATTGATTTGAAGCTAAATCATGTGTTTCACTTGGATTTGAAGCTAATACGCCTGTTTCACATGCAGTTTAAGCTAATTCATGTATATCACAAATATTTGAAGCTGAACCATTTGTTTCGCATGGATTTGAAGCTAAGCCTTCTACTTCGGATTGATTTGAAGCTGAATCATGTGCTTTGCTTGGATTTGAAAGTAACTCGTTTGTTTCGCATGCAGTTGAAGCTAAATCATGTATATCACAAGTATTTGAAACTAAAGCATTTGATTCGCATGAATATTAAGGTGAACCATATGTATCGAATGAATTTGAGGCTAAATCATGTGTTTCGAATGGATTTGAAGCTAACTCGATTGTTTCGCATGCATTTGAAGCTAAATCATCTATATCACAAGTATTTGAAGCCAAACCATATGTTTCTCATGGATTTGAAAATAAGCCTTCTACTTAGAATTAATTTGAAGCTAAATCATGTGTTTCGCATGGATTTGAAGATAACTCGTTTGTTTCGCCTGCATTTGAAGCAAATTCATGTATATCACAAGTATTTGAAGATAAACCATTTCTTTCGCATGGATTTGAAGATAAGCGTCCTACTTAGCATTGATTTGAAGCTAAGTCGATTGTTTCGCCTGTATTTGATGCTATATCACTTGCATCGCAATTATCTGAAGATAAATCATTTGTTTCTCATGTATTTGAATCTAATCCTTCCACTTCGTATTGATTGAAGCTAAATCATGTGTTTCGCTTGGATTTGAACCTAACTTGTTTGTTTCGCCTGCATTTGAAGCTAAGTAATGTATAAAACGAGTATTTGAAGCTAAACTATTCGTTTCGCATGGATTTGAAATTAAGCCTTCTAGTTCGCATTGATTTGTGGCTAAATCATGTGATTCGCATAGATTTGAAGCTAACTCGTTTGTTTCGAATGCAGTTGAAGCTAAATCATGTATATCACAAGTATTTGAAGCTAAACCAATTGTTTCGCATGGATTCGAAGGCAAGACTTCTACTTCGCATTGGTTTCAAGGTAAATCATGTGTATCACATGAATTTGAAGCTAACGCGTTTGTGTCGCCTGCATTTGAAGCTGTATCACTTATATTCGCAAGTATTTGAAGCCAAATTATTCATATCGCAAGGATTTAAAGTTAAGCCTTCTCCTTGGCATTGATTTGAAGCTAAATCATGTGTTTCGCATGGATTTGAAGATAACTTGTTTGTTTCGCCTGCATTTGAAGCTAAAACATGTATATCACAAGTATTTGCAGCTAAACCATTTGCTTCGCATGGATTTGAAACTGAACCATTTGCTTCGCATGAATATTAAGCTAAACCATCTTTTTCGGATGAATTTGAAGCTAAATCATGTATGTCACAAGTATTCGAAGCTAAACCAGTTGCTTCGCATGGATTCGAAGATAACTCTTCTCCTTTGCGTTGGTTTGAAGCTAAATCATGTGTTTCGCATGGATTTGAAGATAACTCGTTTGTTTCGCCTGCATTTGAAGCTATATCACTTATATTGGCAAGTATTTGAAACTAAATCATTCGTTTCGCATAGATTTGAAGCTAAGCCTTCAAATTCCCATTGATTTGAAGCTAAATCATGTGTTTCCTTTGGGTGTGAAGCTAAATCTTTTGTCTCGCATGCAGCTGAAGCTAAATCATGTATATCTCAAGTATTTGAAGCTGAACCATTTGTTTCGCATGGATTTGAAGCTAAGCCTTCTACTACGCATTGATTTGAAGCTAAATCATGTGTTTCGCCTGCATTTGAAGCTAAATCATGTATATCACAAGTATTTGAAGCTGAACCATTTGTTTCGCACGGATTCGAAGATAAGCCTTCTACTACGCATTGATTTGAAGCTAAATCATGTTTTTGCATGGATTTGAATCTATCTTGTTTGTTTCGCCTGCATTTGAAGCTAAAACATGTATATCACAAGTATTTGCAGCTAAACCATTTGCTTCGCATGGATTTGAAACTGAACCATTTGCTTCGCATGAATATTAAGCTAAACCATCTTTTTCGGATGAATTTGAAACTAAATCATGTATGTCACAAGTATTCGAAGCTAAACCAGTTGCTTCGCATGGATTCGAAGATAACTCTTCTACTTTGCGTTGGTTTGAAGCTAAATCATGTGTTTCGCATGGATTTGAAGATAACTCGTTTGTTTCGCCTGCATTTGAAGCTATATCACTTATATTGGCAAGTATTTGAAACTAAATCATTCGTTTCGCATAGATTTGAAGCTAAGCCTTCAAATTCCCATTGATTTGAAGCTAAATCATGTGTTTCCTTTGGGTGTGAAGCTAAATCTTTTGTCTCGCATGCAGCTGAAGCTAAATCATGTATATCTCAAGTATTTGAAGCTGAACCATTTGTTTCGCATGGATTTGAAGCTAAGCCTTCTACTTCGCATTGATTTGAAGCTAAATCATGTGTTTCGCATGGATTCGAAGCTAACTCGATTGTTTCACATGCAGTTGAAGCTAAATCATGTATAAAACAAGAATGTGATGCTAAACCATCTGTTTCGCGTTGATTTGAAGCATAGCCTTCCACTTCGCATTGATTTGAAGCTAAATCATGTGTTTCGCTCGGATTTGAAGCTAATACGCCTGTTTCACATGCAGTTTAAGCTAAATCATGTATATCACAAATATTTGAAGCTGAACCATTTGTTTCGCATGCAGTTGAAGCTAAATCATGTATATCACAAGTATTTGAAACTAAAGCATTTGATTCGCATGAATATTAAGGTGAACCATATGTATCGAATGAATTTGAGGCTAAATCATGTGTTTCGAATGGATCTGAAGCTAACTCGATTGTTTCGCATGCAGTTGAAGCTAAATCATCTATATCACAAGTATTTGAAGCCACACCATATGTTTCTCATGGATTTGAAAATAAGCCTTCTACTTAGCATTAATTTGAAGCTAAATCATGTGTTTCGCATGGATTTGAAGATAACTCGTTTGTTTCGCCTGCATTTGAAGCAAATTCATGTATATCACAAGTATTTGAAGATAAACCATTTCTTTCGCATGGATTTGAAGTTAAGCCTTCTACTTCGCATTGATTTGATGCTAAATCATGTGTCCCGCATGGATTTGAATATAACTCGCTTGTTTCGCCTGCATTAGAAGCCAAATCATGTATATCACAAGTATTTGAAGATAAACCATTTCTTTCGCATGGATTTGAAGATAAGCCTTCTACTTAGCATTAATTTGAAGCTAAATCATGTGTTTCGCATGGATTTGAAGATAACTCGTTTGTTTCGCCTGCATTTGAAGCAAATTCATGTATATCACAAGTATTTGAAGATAAACCATTTCTTTCGCATGGATTTGAAGTTAAGCCTCCTACTTCGCATTGATTTGATGCTAAATCATGTGTCCCGCATGGATTTTAATATAACTCGCTTGTTTCGCCAGCATTAGAAGCCAAATCATGTATATCACAAGTATTTGAAGATAAACCATTTCTTTCACATGGATTTGAAGATAAGCGTCCTACTAAGCATTGATTTGAAGCTAAGTCGATTGTTTCGCCTGCATTTGATGCTATATCACTTACATCGCAATTATCTGAAGATAAATCATTTGTTTCTCATGTATTTGAATCTAAACCTTCCACTTCGTATTGATTGAAGCTAAATCATGTGTTTCGCTTGGATTTGAACCTAACTTGTTTGTTTCGCCTGCATTTGAAGCTAAGTAATGTATAAAACGAGTATTTGAAGCTAAACTATTCGTTTCGCATGGATTTGAAACTAAGCCTTCTAGTTCGCATTGATTTGTGGCTAAATCATGTGATTCGCATAGATTTGAAGCTAACTCGTTTGTTTCGAATGCAGTTGAAGCTAAATCATGTATATCACAAGTATTTGAAGCTAAACCAATTGTTTCGCATGGATTCGGAGGCAAGACTTCTACTTCGCATTGGTTTCAAGGTAAATCATGTGTTTCACATGAATTTGAAGCTAACGCGTTTGTGTCGCCTGCATTTGAAATTGTATCACTTATATTCGCAAGTATTTGAAGCCAAATTATTCATATCGCAAGGATTTAAAGTTAAGCCTTCTCCTTGGCATTGATTTGAAGCTAAATCATGTGTTTCGCTTGGATTTGAAGCTAACGTGTTTGTTTCGCATGCATTTGAAGCTAAATCATGCATAAAATAAGAATTTGAAGCTAAACAATGTGCTTCGAATGAATTTGAAGCTAAATCATGTGTTTCGTATGGATTTGAAGCTAGCTCGATTGTTTCGCCTGCATGATTTGATGCTAAATCATGTGTTTTGCATGGATTTGAAGCGATCTCGTTAGTTTCGTATGCAGTTGAAGCTAAATCATGTATATCACAAGTATTTGAAGCTAAATCATTTATTTCGCATGGATTTGAAGACAAACCGTCAACTTCGCATTGATTTGAAGTTAAATCATGTGTTTCCCTTGGGTGTGAAGCTAAATCTTTTGTCTCGCATGCAGCTGAAGCTAAATCATGTATATCACAAGTATTTGATGCTAAACCAATTGATTCGCATGTATTTGAATCTAAGCCTTCCACTTTGCATTGATTTGAAGCTACATCATGTGTTTCGCATGGATTTGAAGCTAACGCGTTTGCTTCGCATGCAGTTGAAGTTAAATCATTTATATCACAAGTATTTGATGCTAAACCATTTGATTCGCATGTATTTGAAACTATGCATTCTACTTCGTATTGATTTGAAGCTAAATCATGTGGTACGCATGGATTTGAAGCTAACTCGTTTGTTTCGCATGCAGTTGAATCTATATCATGTATAAAACAAGAATTTGATGCTAAACCATCTGTTTCGCGTGGATTTGAAGCTAAGCCTTCCACTTCGCATTGATTTGAAGCTAAATCATGTGTTTCGCTTGGAATTGAAGCTAACACGTCTGTTTCACATGCAGTTGAAGCTAAATCATGTATATAACAAATATTTGAAGCTGAACCATTTGTTTCGCAAGGATTTGAAGCTAAGCCTTCTACTTCGGATTGATTTGAAGCTGAATCATGTGTTTCGCTTGGATTTGAAGCTAACTCGTTTGTTTCGCATGCAGTTGAAGCTAAATCATGTATATCACAAATATTTGAATCTGAACCATTTGATTCGCATGAATATTAAGGTGAACCATGTGTTTCGAGTGAATTTGAATCTAAATCATGTGTTCCGCATGGATTTGATGCTAACTCGTTAGTTTCGTATGCATTTGAAGCTATATCATGTATATCACAAGTATTTGAAGCTAAACCATTTATTTCGCATGGATTTGAAGACAAACCGTCAACTTCGCATTGATTTGAAGTTAAATCATGTGTTTCCCTTGGGTGTGAAGCTAAATCTTTTGTCTCGCATGCAGCTGAAGCTAAATCATGTATATCACAAGTATTTGATGCTAAACCAATTGATTCGCATGTATTTGAATCTAAGCCTTCCACTTTGCATTGATTTGAAGCTACATCATGTGTTTCGCATGGATTTGAAGCTAACGCGTTTGCTTCGCATGCAGTTGAAGTTAAATCATTTATATCACAAGTATTTGATGCTAAACCATTTGATTCGCATGTATTTGAAACTATGCATTCTACTTCGTATTGATTTGAAGCTAAATCATGTGGTACGCATGGATTTGAAGCTAACTCGTTTGTTTCGCATGCAGTTGAATCTATATCATGTATAAAACAAGAATTTGATGCTAAGCCATCTGTTTCGCGTGGATTTGAAGCTAAGCCTTCCACTTCGCATTGATTTGAAGCTAAATCATGTGTTTCGCTTGGAATTGAAGCTAACACGTCTGTTTCACATGCAGTTGAAGCTAAATCATGTATATAACAAATATTTGAAGCTGAACCATTTGTTTCGCAAGGATTTGAAGCTAAGCCTTCTACTTCGGATTGATTTGAAGCTGAATCATGTGTTTCGCTTGGATTTGAAGCTAACTCGTTTGTTTCGCATGCAGTTGAAGCTAAATCATGTATATCACAAATATTTGAATCTGAACCATTTGATTCGCATGAATATTAAGGTGAACCATGTGTTTCGAGTGAATTTGAATCTAAATCATGTGTTCCGCATGGATTTGATGCTAACTCGTTAGTTTCGTATGCATTTGAAGCTATATCATGTATATCACAAGTATTTGAAGTTAAACCATTTGTTTCGCATGGGTTCGAAGATAAGCTTTCTACTTCGCATTGATTTGCAGCTAAATCATGTGTTTCGCTTGGATTTGAAGCTAACTCGTTTGTTTCGCATGCAGTTAAATCTAAATCATGTATATCACAAATATTTGAAACTGAACCATTTGTTTCGCATGGATTTGAAGCTAAGCCTTCTACTTCGGATTGATTTGAAGCTGAATCATGTGTTTCGCTTGGATTTGAAAGTAACTCGTTTGTTTCGCATGCAGTTGAAGCTAAATCATGTATATCACAAGTATTTGAAGCTGAACCATTTGTTTCGCACGGATTCGAAGATAAGCCTTCTACTACGGATTCATTTGAAGCTAAATCATGTGTTTTGCATGGATTTGAATCTATCTTGTTTGTTTCGCCTGCATTTGAAGCTAAAACATGTATATCACAAGTATTTGCAGCTAAACCATTTGCTTCGCATGGATTTGAAATTGAACCATTTGCTTCGCATGAATATTAAGCTAAACCATCTTTTTCGGATGAATTTGAAGCTAAATCATGTATGTCACAAGTATTCGAAGCTAAACCAGTTGCATCGCATGGATTCGAAGATAACTCTTCTACTTTGCGTTGGTTTGAAGCTAAATCATGTGTTTCGCATGGATTTGAAGATAACTCGTTTGTTTCGCCTGCATTTGAAGCTATATCACTTATATTGGCAAGTATTTGAAACTAAATCATTCGTTTCGCATAGATTTGAAGCTAAGCCTTCAAATTCCCATTGATTTGAAGCTAAATCATGTGTTTCCTTTGGGTGTGAAGCTAAATCTTTTGTCTCGCATGCAGCTGAAGCTAAATCATGTATATCTCAAGTATTTGAAGCTGAACCATTTGTTTCGCATGGATTTGAAGCTAAGCCTTCTACTTCGCATTGATTTGAAGCTAAATCATGTGTTTCGCATGGATTCGAAGCTAACTCGATTGTTTCACATGCAGTTGAAGCTAAATCATGTATAAAACAAGAATGTGATGCTAAACCATCTGTTTCGCGTTGATTTGAAGCATAGCCTTCCACTTCGCATTGATTTGATGCTAAATCATGTGTTTCACTTGGATTTGAAGCTAATACGCCTGTTTCACATGCAGTTTAAGCTAAATCATGTATATCACAAATATTTGAAGCTGAACCATTTGTTTCGCATGGATTTGAAGCTAAGCCTTCTACTTCGGATTGATTTGAAGCTGAATCATGTGCTTTGCTTGGATTTGAAAGTAACTCGTTTGTTTCGCATGCAGTTGAAGCTAAATCATGTATATCACAAGTATTTGAAACTAAAGCATTTGATTCGCATGAATATTAAGGTGAACCATATGTATCGAATGAATTTGAGGCTAAATCATGTGTTTCGAATGGATTTGAAGCTAACTCGATTGTTTCGCATGCATTTGAAGCTAAATCATCTATATCACAAGTATTTGAAGCCAAACCATATGTTTCTCATGGATTTGAAAATAAGCCTTCTACTTAGAATTAATTTGAAGCTAAATCATGTGTTTCGCATGGATTTGAAGATAACTCGTTTGTTTCGCCTGCATTTGAAGCAAATTCATGTATATCACAAGTATTTGAAGATAAACCATTTCTTTCGCATGGATTTGAAGATAAGCGTCCTACTTAGCATTGATTTGAAGCTAAGTCGATTGTTTCGCCTGTATTTGATGCTATATCACTTACATCGCAATTATCTGAAGATAAATCATTTGTTTCTCATGTATTTGAATCTAATCCTTCCACTTCGTATTGATTGAAGCTAAATCATGTGTTTCGCTTGGATTTGAACCTAACTTGTTTGTTTCGCCTGCATTTGAAGCTAAGTAATGTATAAAACGAGTATTTGAAGCTAAACTATTCGTTTCGCATGGATTTGAAATTAAGCCTTCTAGTTCGCATTGATTTGTGGCTAAATCATGTGATTCGCATAGATTTGAAGCTAACTCGTTTGTTTCGAATGCAGTTGAAGCTAAATCATGTATATCACAAGTATTTGAAGCTAAACCAATTGTTTCGCATGGATTCGAAGGCAAGACTTCTACTTCGCATTGGTTTCAAGGTAAATCATGTGTATCACATGAATTTGAAGCTAACGCGTTTGTGTCGCCTGCATTTGAAGCTGTATCACTTATATTCGCAAGTATTTGAAGCCAAATTATTCATATCGCAAGGATTTAAAGTTAAGCCTTCTCCTTGGCATTGATTTGAAGCTAAATCATGTGTTTCGCATGGATTTGAAGATAACTTGTTTGTTTCGCCTGCATTTGAAGCTAAA
This sequence comes from Megalopta genalis, assembly GCF_051020955.1. Taxonomy (NCBI): domain Eukaryota; kingdom Metazoa; phylum Arthropoda; class Insecta; order Hymenoptera; family Halictidae; genus Megalopta; species Megalopta genalis. The sequence goes on from NW_027477453.1 coordinate 32,489, forward strand.
ACATGTATATCACAAGTATTTGCAGCTAAACCATTTGCTTCGCATGGATTTGAAACTGAACCATTTGCTTCGCATGAATATTAAGCTAAACCATCTTTTTCGGATGAATTTGAAGCTAAATCATGTATGTCACAAGTATTCGAAGCTAAACCAGTTGCTTCGCATGGATTCGAAGATAACTCTTCTCCTTTGCGTTGGTTTGAAGCTAAATCATGTGTTTCGCATGGATTTGAAGATAACTCGTTTGTTTCGCCTGCATTTGAAGCTATATCACTTATATTGGCAAGTATTTGAAACTAAATCATTCGTTTCGCATAGATTTGAAGCTAAGCCTTCAAATTCCCATTGATTTGAAGCTAAATCATGTGTTTCCTTTGGGTGTGAAGCTATATCTTTTGTCTCGCATGCAGCTGAAGCTAAATCATGTATATCTCAAGTATTTGAAGCTGAACCATTTGTTTCGCATGGATTTGAAGCTAAGCCTTCTACTACGCATTGATTTGAAGCTAAATCATGTGTTTCGCCTGCATTTGAAGCTAAATCATGTATATCACAAGTATTTGAAGCTGAACCATTTGTTTCGCACGGATTCGAAGATAAGCCTTCTACTACGCATTGATTTGAAGCTAAATCATGTTTTTGCATGGATTTGAATCTATCTTGTTTGTTTCGCCTGCATTTGAAGCTAAAACATGTATATCACAAGTATTTGCAGCTAAACCATTTGCTTCGCATGGATTTGAAACTGAACCATTTGCTTCGCATGAATATTAAGCTAAACCATCTTTTTCGGATGAATTTGAAACTAAATCATGTATGTCACAAGTATTCGAAGCTAAACCAGTTGCTTCGCATGGATTCGAAGATAACTCTTCTACTTTGCGTTGGTTTGAAGCTAAATCATGTGTTTCGCATGGATTTGAAGATAACTCGTTTGTTTCGCCTGCATTTGAAGCTATATCACTTATATTGGCAAGTATTTGAAACTAAATCATTCGTTTCGCATAGATTTGAAGCTAAGCCTTCAAATTCCCATTGATTTGAAGCTAAATCATGTGTTTCCTTTGGGTGTGAAGCTAAATCTTTTGTCTCGCATGCAGTTGAAGCTAAATCATGTATATCACAAGTATTTGAAACTAAAGCATTTGATTCGCATGAATATTAAGGTGAACCATATGTATCGAATGAATTTGAGGCTAAATCATGTGTTTCGAATGGATCTGAAGCTAACTCGATTGTTTCGCATGCAGTTGAAGCTAAATCATCTATATCACAAGTATTTGAAGCCAAACCATATGTTTCTCATGGATTTGAAAATAAGCCTTCTACTTAGCATTAATTTGAAGCTAAATCATGTGTTTCGCATGGATTTGAAGATAACTCGTTTGTTTCGCCTGCATTTGAAGCAAATTCATGTATATCACAAGTATTTGAAGATAAACCATTTCTTTCGCATGGATTTGAAGTTAAGCCTTCTACTTCGCATTGATTTGATGCTAAATCATGTGTCCCGCATGGATTTGAATATAACTCGCTTGTTTCGCCTGCATTAGAAGCCAAATCATGTATATCACAAGTATTTGAAGATAAACCATTTCTTTCGCATGGATTTGAAGATAAGCGTCCTACTTAGCATTGATTTGAAGCTAAGTCGATTGTTTCGCCTGCATTTGATGCTATATCACTTACATCGCAATTATCTGAAGATAAATCATTTGTTTCTCATGTATTTGAATCTAAACCTTCCACTTCGTATTGATTGAAGCTAAATCATGTGTTTCGCTTGGATTTGAACCTAACTTGTTTGTTTCGCCTGCATTTGAAGCTAAGTAATGTATAAAACGAGTATTTGAAGCTAAACTATTCGTTTCGCATGGATTTGAAACTAAGCCTTCTAGTTCGCATTGATTTGTGGCTAAATCATGTGATTCGCATAGATTTGAAGCTAACTCGTTTGTTTCGAATGCAGTTGAAGCTAAATCATGTATATCACAAGTATTTGAAGCTAAACCAATTGTTTCGCATGGATTCGAAGGCAAGACTTCTACTTCGCATTGGTTTCAAGGTAAATAATGTGTTTCACATGAATTTGAAGCTAACGCGTTTGTGTCGCCTGCATTTGAAATTGTATCACTTATATTCGCAAGTATTTGAAGCCAAATTATTCATATCGCAAGGATTTAAAGTTAAGCCTTCTCCTTGGCATTGATTTGAAGCTAAATCATGTGTTTCGCATGGATGTGAAGATAACTTGTTTGTTTCGCCTGCATTTGAAGCTAAAACATGTATATCACAAGTATTTGCAGCTAAACCATTTGCTTCGCATGGATTTGAAACTGAACCATTTGCTTCGCATGAATATTAAGCTAAACCATCTTTTTCGGATGAATTTGAAGCTAAATCATGTATGTCACAAGTATTCGAAGCTAAACCAGTTGCTTCGCATGGATTCGAAGATAACTCTTCTACTTTGCGTTGGTTTGAAGCTAAATCATGTGTTTCGCATGGATTTGAAGATAACTCGTTTGTTTCGCCTGCATTTGAAGCTATATCACTTATATTGGCAAGTATTTGAAACTAAATCATTCGTTTCGCATAGATTTGAAGCTAAGCCATCAAATTCCCATTGATTTGAAGCTAAATCATGTGTTTCCTTTGGGTGTGAAGCTAAATCTTTTGTCTCGCATGCAGCTGAAGCTAAATCATGTATATCTCAAGTATTTGAAGCTGAACCATTTGTTTCGCATGGATTTGAAGCTAAGCCTTCTACTTCGCATTGATTTGAAGCTAAATCATGTGTTTCGCATGGATTCGAAGCTAACTCGATTGTTTCACATGCAGTTGAAGTTAAATCATGTATAAAACAAGAATGTGATGCTAAACCATCTGTTTCGCGTTGATTTGAAGCATAGCCTTCCACTTCGCATTGATTTGAAGCTAAATCATGTGTTTCGCTTGGATTTGAAGCTAATACGCCTGTTTCACATGCAGTTTAAGCTAAATCATGTATATCACAAATATTTGAAGCTGAACCATTTGTTTCGCATGGATTTGAAGCTAAGCCTTCTACTTCGGATTGATTTGAAGCTGAATCATGTGCTTTGCTTGGATTTGAAAGTAACTCGTTTGTTTCGCATGCAGTTGAAGCTAAATCATGTATATCACAAGTATTTGAAACTAAAGCATTTGATTCGCATGAATATTAAGGTGAACCATATGTATCGAATGAATTTGAGGCTAAATCATGTGTTTCGAATGGATTTGAAGCTAACTCGATTGTTTCGCATGCAGTTGAAGCTAAATCATCTATATCACAAGTATTTGAAGCCACACCATATGTTTCTCATGGATTTGAAAATAAGCCTTCTACTTAGCATTAATTTGAAGCTAAATCATGTGTTTCGCATGGATTTGAAGATAACTCGTTTGTTTCGCCTGCATTTGAAGCAAATTCATGTATATCACAAGTATTTGAAGATAAACCATTTCTTTCGCATGGATTTGAAGTTAAGCCTTCTACTTCGCATTGATTTGATGCTAAATCATGTGTCCCGCATGGATTTGAATATAACTCGCTTGTTTCGCCTGCATTAGAAGCCAAATCATGTATATCACAAGTATTTGAAGATAAACCATTTCTTTCGCATGGATTTGAAGATAAGCCTTCTACTTAGCATTAATTTGAAGCTAAATCATGTGTTTCGCATGGATTTGAAGATAACTCGTTTGTTTCGCCTGCATTTGAAGCAAATTCATGTATATCACAAGTATTTGAAGATAAACCATTTCTTTCGCATGGATTTGAAGTTAAGCCTCCTACTTCGCATTGATTTGATGCTAAATCATGTGTCCCGCATGGATTTTAATATAACTCGCTTGTTTCGCCAGCATTAGAAGCCAAATCATGTATATCACAAGTATTTGAAGATAAACCATTTCTTTCACATGGATTTGAAGATAAGCGTCCTACTAAGCATTGATTTGAAGCTAAGTCGATTGTTTCGCCTGCATTTGATGCTATATCACTTACATCGCAATTATCTGAAGATAAATCATTTGTTTCTCATGTATTTGAATCTAAACCTTCCACTTCGTATTGATTGAAGCTAAATCATGTGTTTCGCTTGGATTTGAACCTAACTTGTTTGTTTCGCCTGCATTTGAAGCTAAGTAATGTATAAAACGAGTATTTGAAGCTAAACTATTCGTTTCGCATGGATTTGAAACTAAGCCTTCTAGTTCGCATTGATTTGTGGCTAAATCATGTGATTCGCATAGATTTGAAGCTAACTCGTTTGTTTCGAATGCAGTTGAAGCTAAATCATGTATATCACAAGTATTTGAAGCTAAACCAATTGTTTCGCATGGATTCGGAGGCAAGACTTCTACTTCGCATTGGTTTCAAGGTAAATCATGTGTTTCACATGAATTTGAAGCTAACGCGTTTGTGTCGCCTGCATTTGAAATTGTATCACTTATATTCGCAAGTATTTGAAGCCAAATTATTCATATCGCAAGGATTTAAAGTTAAGCCTTCTCCTTGGCATTGATTTGAAGCTAAATCATGTGTTTCGCTTGGATTTGAAGCTAACGTGTTTGTTTCGCATGCATTTGAAGCTAAATCATGCATAAAATAAGAATTTGAAGCTAAACAATGTGCTTCGAATGAATTTGAAGCTAAATCATGTGTTTCGTATGGATTTGAAGCTAGCTCGATTGTTTCGCCTGCATGATTTGATGCTAAATCATGTGTTTTGCATGGATTTGAAGCGATCTCGTTAGTTTCGTATGCAGTTGAAGCTAAATCATGTATATCACAAGTATTTGAAGCTAAATCATTTATTTCGCATGGATTTGAAGACAAACCGTCAACTTCGCATTGATTTGAAGTTAAATCATGTGTTTCCCTTGGGTGTGAAGCTAAATCTTTTGTCTCGCATGCAGCTGAAGCTAAATCATGTATATCACAAGTATTTGATGCTAAACCAATTGATTCGCATGTATTTGAATCTAAGCCTTCCACTTTGCATTGATTTGAAGCTACATCATGTGTTTCGCATGGATTTGAAGCTAACGCGTTTGCTTCGCATGCAGTTGAAGTTAAATCATTTATATCACAAGTATTTGATGCTAAACCATTTGATTCGCATGTATTTGAAACTATGCATTCTACTTCGTATTGATTTGAAGCTAAATCATGTGGTACGCATGGATTTGAAGCTAACTCGTTTGTTTCGCATGCAGTTGAATCTATATCATGTATAAAACAAGAATTTGATGCTAAACCATCTGTTTCGCGTGGATTTGAAGCTAAGCCTTCCACTTCGCATTGATTTGAAGCTAAATCATGTGTTTCGCTTGGAATTGAAGCTAACACGTCTGTTTCACATGCAGTTGAAGCTAAATCATGTATATAACAAATATTTGAAGCTGAACCATTTGTTTCGCAAGGATTTGAAGCTAAGCCTTCTACTTCGGATTGATTTGAAGCTGAATCATGTGTTTCGCTTGGATTTGAAGCTAACTCGTTTGTTTCGCATGCAGTTGAAGCTAAATCATGTATATCACAAATATTTGAATCTGAACCATTTGATTCGCATGAATATTAAGGTGAACCATGTGTTTCGAGTGAATTTGAATCTAAATCATGTGTTCCGCATGGATTTGATGCTAACTCGTTAGTTTCGTATGCATTTGAAGCTATATCATGTATATCACAAGTATTTGAAGCTAAACCATTTATTTCGCATGGATTTGAAGACAAACCGTCAACTTCGCATTGATTTGAAGTTAAATCATGTGTTTCCCTTGGGTGTGAAGCTAAATCTTTTGTCTCGCATGCAGCTGAAGCTAAATCATGTATATCACAAGTATTTGATGCTAAACCAATTGATTCGCATGTATTTGAATCTAAGCCTTCCACTTTGCATTGATTTGAAGCTACATCATGTGTTTCGCATGGATTTGAAGCTAACGCGTTTGCTTCGCATGCAGTTGAAGTTAAATCATTTATATCACAAGTATTTGATGCTAAACCATTTGATTCGCATGTATTTGAAACTATGCATTCTACTTCGTATTGATTTGAAGCTAAATCATGTGGTACGCATGGATTTGAAGCTAACTCGTTTGTTTCGCATGCAGTTGAATCTATATCATGTATAAAACAAGAATTTGATGCTAAGCCATCTGTTTCGCGTGGATTTGAAGCTAAGCCTTCCACTTCGCATTGATTTGAAGCTAAATCATGTGTTTCGCTTGGAATTGAAGCTAACACGTCTGTTTCACATGCAGTTGAAGCTAAATCATGTATATAACAAATATTTGAAGCTGAACCATTTGTTTCGCAAGGATTTGAAGCTAAGCCTTCTACTTCGGATTGATTTGAAGCTGAATCATGTGTTTCGCTTGGATTTGAAGCTAACTCGTTTGTTTCGCATGCAGTTGAAGCTAAATCATGTATATCACAAATATTTGAATCTGAACCATTTGATTCGCATGAATATTAAGGTGAACCATGTGTTTCGAGTGAATTTGAATCTAAATCATGTGTTCCGCATGGATTTGATGCTAACTCGTTAGTTTCGTATGCATTTGAAGCTATATCATGTATATCACAAGTATTTGAAGTTAAACCATTTGTTTCGCATGAATATTAAGCTAAACCATCTTTTTCGGATGAATTTGAAGCTAAATCATGTATGTCACAAGTATTCGAAGCTAAACCAGTTGCATCGCATGGATTCGAAGATAACTCTTCTACTTTGCGTTGGTTTGAAGCTAAATCATGTGTTTCGCATGGATTTGAAATTGAACCATTTGCTTCGCATGAATATTAAGCTAAACCATCTTTTTCGGATGAATTTGAAGCTAAATCATGTATGTCACAAGTATTCGAAGCTAAACCAGTTGCATCGCATGGATTCGAAGATAACTCTTCTACTTTGCGTTGGTTTGAAGCTAAATCATGTGTTTCGCATGGATTTGAAGATAACTCGTTTGTTTCGCCTGCATTTGAAGCTATATCACTTATATTGGCAAGTATTTGAAACTAAATCATTCGTTTCGCATAGATTTGAAGCTAAGCCTTCAAATTCCCATTGATTTGAAGCTAAATCATGTGTTTCCTTTGGGTGTGAAGCTAAATCTTTTGTCTCGCATGCAGCTGAAGCTAAATCATGTATATCTCAAGTATTTGAAGCTGAACCATTTGTTTCGCATGGATTTGAAGCTAAGCCTTCTACTTCGCATTGATTTGAAGCTAAATCATGTGTTTCGCATGGATTCGAAGCTAACTCGATTGTTTCACATGCAGTTGAAGCTAAATCATGTATAAAACAAGAATGTGATGCTAAACCATCTGTTTCGCGTTGATTTGAAGCATAGCCTTCCACTTCGCATTGATTTGATGCTAAATCATGTGTTTCACTTGGATTTGAAGCTAATACGCCTGTTTCACATGCAGTTTAAGCTAAATCATGTATATCACAAATATTTGAAGCTGAACCATTTGTTTCGCATGGATTTGAAGCTAAGCCTTCTACTTCGGATTGATTTGAAGCTGAATCATGTGCTTTGCTTGGATTTGAAAGTAACTCGTTTGTTTCGCATGCAGTTGAAGCTAAATCATGTATATCACAAGTATTTGAAACTAAAGCATTTGATTCGCATGAATATTAAGGTGAACCATATGTATCGAATGAATTTGAGGCTAAATCATGTGTTTCGAATGGATTTGAAGCTAACTCGATTGTTTCGCATGCATTTGAAGCTAAATCATCTATATCACAAGTATTTGAAGCCAAACCATATGTTTCTCATGGATTTGAAAATAAGCCTTCTACTTAGAATTAATTTGAAGCTAAATCATGTGTTTCGCATGGATTTGAAGATAACTCGTTTGTTTCGCCTGCATTTGAAGCAAATTCATGTATATCACAAGTATTTGAAGATAAACCATTTCTTTCGCATGGATTTGAAGATAAGCGTCCTACTTAGCATTGATTTGAAGCTAAGTCGATTGTTTCGCCTGTATTTGATGCTATATCACTTACATCGCAATTATCTGAAGATAAATCATTTGTTTCTCATGTATTTGAATCTAATCCTTCCACTTCGTATTGATTGAAGCTAAATCATGTGTTTCGCTTGGATTTGATCCTAACTTGTTTGTTTCGCCTGCATTTGAAGCTAAGTAATGTATAAAACGAGTATTTGAAGCTAAACTATTCGTTTCGCATGGATTTGAAATTAAGCCTTCTAGTTCGCATTGATTTGTGGCTAAATCATGTGATTCGCATAGATTTGAAGCTAACTCGTTTGTTTCGAATGCAGTTGAAGCTAAATCATGTATATCACAAGTATTTGAAGCTAAACCAATTGTTTCGCATGGATTCGAAGGCAAGACTTCTACTTCGCATTGGTTTCAAGGTAAATCATGTGTATCACATGAATTTGAAGCTAACGCGTTTGTGTCGCCTGCATTTGAAGCTGTATCACTTATATTCGCAAGTATTTGAAGCCAAATTATTCATATCGCAAGGATTTAAAGTTAAGCCTTCTCCTTGGCATTGATTTGAAGCTAAATCATGTGTTTCGCATGGATTTGAAGATAACTTGTTTGTTTCGCCTGCATTTGAAGCTAAAACATGTATATCACAAGTATTTGCAGCTAAACCATTTGCTTCGCATGGATTTGAAACTGAACCATTTGCTTCGCATGAATATTAAGCTAAACCATCTTTTTCGGATGAATTTGAAGCTAAATCATGTATGTCACAAGTATTCGAAGCTAAACCAGTTGCTTCGCATGGATTCGAAGATAACTCTTCTCCTTTGCGTTGGTTTGAAGCTAAATCATGTGTTTCGCATGGATTTGAAGATAACTCGTTTGTTTCGCCTGCATTTGAAGCTATATCACTTATATTGGCAAGTATTTGAAACTAAATCATTCGTTTCGCATAGATTTGAAGCTAAGCCTTCAAATTCCCATTGATTTGAAGCTAAATCATGTGTTTCCTTTGGGTGTGAAGCTATATCTTTTGTCTCGCATGCAGCTGAAGCTAAATCATGTATATCTCAAGTATTTGAAGCTGAACCATTTGTTTCGCATGGATTTGAAGCTAAGCCTTCTACTACGCATTGATTTGAAGCTAAATCATGTGTTTCGCCTGCATTTGAAGCTAAATCATGTATATCACAAGTATTTGAAGCTGAACCATTTGTTTCGCACGGATTCGAAGATAAGCCTTCTACTACGCATTGATTTGAAGCTAAATCATGTTTTTGCATGGATTTGAATCTATCTTGTTTGTTTCGCCTGCATTTGAAGCTAAAACATGTATATCACAAGTATTTGCAGCTAAACCATTTGCTTCGCATGGATTTGAAACTGAACCATTTGCTTCGCATGAATATTAAGCTAAACCATCTTTTTCGGATGAATTTGAAACTAAATCATGTATGTCACAAGTATTCGAAGCTAAACCAGTTGCTTCGCATGGATTCGAAGATAACTCTTCTACTTTGCGTTGGTTTGAAGCTAAATCATGTGTTTCGCATGGATTTGAAGATAACTCGTTTGTTTCGCCTGCATTTGAAGCTATATCACTTATATTGGCAAGTATTTGAAACTAAATCATTCGTTTCGCATAGATTTGAAGCTAAGCCTTCAAATTCCCATTGATTTGAAGCTAAATCATGTGCTTTGCTTGGATTTGAAAGTAACTCGTTTGTTTCGCATGCAGTTGAAGCTAAATCATGTATATCACAAGTATTTGAAACTAAAGCATTTGATTCGCATGAATATTAAGGTGAACCATATGTATCGAATGAATTTGAGGCTAAATCATGTGTTTCGAATGGATCTGAAGCTAACTCGATTGTTTCGCATGCAGTTGAAGCTAAATCATCTATATCACAAGTATTTGAAGCCAAACCATATGTTTCTCATGGATTTGAAAATAAGCCTTCTACTTAGCATTAATTTGAAGCTAAATCATGTGTTTCGCATGGATTTGAAGATAACTCGTTTGTTTCGCCTGCATTTGAAGCAAATTCATGTATATCACAAGTATTTGAAGATAAACCATTTCTTTCGCATGGATTTGAAGTTAAGCCTTCTACTTCGCATTGATTTGATGCTAAATCATGTGTCCCGCATGGATTTGAATATAACTCGCTTGTTTCGCCTGCATTAGAAGCCAAATCATGTATATCACAAGTATTTGAAGATAAACCATTTCTTTCGCATGGATTTGAAGATAAGCGTCCTACTTAGCATTGATTTGAAGCTAAGTCGATTGTTTCGCCTGCATTTGATGCTATATCACTTACATCGCAATTATCTGAAGATAAATCATTTGTTTCTCATGTATTTGAATCTAAACCTTCCACTTCGTATTGATTGAAGCTAAATCATGTGTTTCGCTTGGATTTGAACCTAACTTGTTTGTTTCGCCTGCATTTGAAGCTAAGTAATGTATAAAACGAGTATTTGAAGCTAAACTATTCGTTTCGCATGGATTTGAAACTAAGCCTTCTAGTTCGCATTGATTTGTGGCTAAATCATGTGATTCGCATAGATTTGAAGCTAACTCGTTTGTTTCGAATGCAGTTGAAGCTAAATCATGTATATCACAAGTATTTGAAGCTAAACCAATTGTTTCGCATGGATTCGAAGGCAAGACTTCTACTTCGCATTGGTTTCAAGGTAAATAATGTGTTTCACATGAATTTGAAGCTAACGCGTTTGTGTCGCCTGCATTTGAAATTGTATCACTTATATTCGCAAGTATTTGAAGCCAAATTATTCATATCGCAAGGATTTAAAGTTAAGCCTTCTCCTTGGCATTGATTTGAAGCTAAATCATGTGTTTCGCATGGATGTGAAGATAACTTGTTTGTTTCGCCTGCATTTGAAGCTAAAACATGTATATCACAAGTATTTGCAGCTAAACCATTTGCTTCGCATGGATTTGGAACTGAACCATTTGCTTCGCATGAATATTAAGCTAAACCATCTTTTTCGGATGAATTTGAAGCTAAATCATGTATGTCACAAGTATTCGAAGCTAAACCAGTTGCTTCGCATGGATTCGAAGATAACTCTTCTACTTTGCGTTGGTTTGAAGCTAAATCATGTGTTTCGCATGGATTTGAAGATAACTCGTTTGTTTCGCCTGCATTTGAAGCTATATCACTTATATTGGCAAGTATTTGAAACTAAATCATTCGTTTCGCATAGATTTGAAGCTAAGCCATCAAATTCCCATTGATTTGAAGCTAAATCATGTGTTTCCTTTGGGTGTGAAGCTAAATCTTTTGTCTCGCATGCAGCTGAAGCTAAATCATGTATATCTCAAGTATTTGAAGCTGAACCATTTGTTTCGCATGGATTTGAAGCTAAGCCTTCTACTTCGCATTGATTTGAAGCTAAATCATGTGTTTCGCATGGATTCGAAGCTAACTCGATTGTTTCACATGCAGTTGAAGTTAAATCATGTATAAAACAAGAATGTGATGCTAAACCATCTGTTTCGCGTTGATTTGAAGCATAGCCTTCCACTTCGCATTGATTTGAAGCTAAATCATGTGTTTCGCTTGGATTTGAAGCTAATACGCCTGTTTCACATGCAGTTTAAGCTAAATCATGTATATCACAAATATTTGAAGCTGAACCATTTGTTTCGCATGGATTTGAAGCTAAGCCTTCTACTTCGGATTGATTTGAAGCTGAATCATGTGCTTTGCTTGGATTTGAAAGTAACTCGTTTGTTTCGCATGCAGTTGAAGCTAAATCATGTATATCACAAGTATTTGAAACTAAAGCATTTGATTCGCATGAATATTAAGGTGAACCATATGTATCGAATGAATTTGAGGCTAAATCATGTGTTTCGAATGGATTTGAAGCTAACTCGATTGTTTCGCATGCAGTTGAAGCTAAATCATCTATATCACAAGTATTTGAAGCCAAACCATATGTTTCTCATGGATTTGAAAATAAGCCTTCTACTTAGCATTAATTTGAAGCTAAATCATGTGTTTCGCATGGATTTGAAGATAACTCGTTTGTTTCGCCTGCATTTGAAGCAAATTCATGTATATCACAAGTATTTGAAGATAAACCATTTCTTTCGCATGGATTTGAAGTTAAGCCTTCTACTTCGCATTGATTTGATGCTAAATCATGTGTCCCGCATGGATTTGAATATAACTCGCTTGTTTCGCCTGCATTAGAAGCCAAATCATGTATATCACAAGTATTTGAAGATAAACCATTTCTTTCGCATGGATTTGAAGATAAGCGTCCTACTTAGCATTGATTTGAAGCTAAGTCGATTGTTTCGCCTGCATTTGATGCTATATCACTTACATCGCAATTATCTGAAGATAAATCATTTGTTTCGCATGGATTTGAAGCTAAGCCTTCTACTTCGGATTGATTTGAAGCTGAATCATGTGCTTTGCTTGGATTTGAAAGTAACTCGTTTGTTTCGCATGCAGTTGAAGCTAAATCATGTATATCACAAGTATTTGAAACTAAAGCATTTGATTCGCATGAATATTAAGGTGAACCATATGTATCGAATGAATTTGAGGCTAAATCATGTGTTTCGAATGGATTTGAAGCTAACTCGTTTGTTTCGCATGCAGTTGAATCTAAATCATGTATAAAACAAGAATTTGATGCTAAACCATCTGTTTCGCGTGGATTTGAAGCTAAGCCTTCCACTTCGCATTGATTTGAAGCTAAATCATGTGTTTCGCTTCGATTTGAAGCTAACTCGTTAGTTTCGCCTGCATTTGAAGCTAAATCATGTGTTTCGCTTCGATTTGAAGCTAACTCGTTAGTTTCGCCTGCATTTGAAGCTAAATCATTTATATCACAAGTATTTGAAGCTAGACCATTTGATTCGCATGGTTTTGTAGCTAAGCCTTTTACTTCGCATTGATTTGAAGCTAAATCATGTGATTCGCATGGATTTGAAGCAAACTCGTTTGTTTCTCATGCAGTTGAATCTAAATCATGTATAACACAAGTATTTGAATCTGAAACATTTGTTTCGCATGAATATTAATCTAAACCATGTGTTTCGAATGAATTTGAAGCTAAATCATTTGATCCGCATGGATTTGAAGCTAACTCGTTTGTTTCGTCTGCATTTAAAACTATAGCACTTATATCGCAAGTACCTGAAGCTGAATCATTTGCGTCGCATGAATTTGAAGCTAAACCTTCTACATCTCATTGATTTGCAGCCAAATCATGTGTTTCGCATGGATTTGAAGCTAACTCGTTTGTTCCGCCTGCATTTGAAGCTATATCACTTATATCGCATGTATCTGATGCTAAATCATTGGTTTCGCTTGGGTTTGAAGCTAAGCCTTCCACGTCGCATTGATTTGAAGCTAAATCATGTGTATCGCATGGATTTTGAAGCTAACTCGTTTGATTCGTCTGCATTTGAAGCTATATCAGTAATATCCCAAGTGATTGAAGCTAAATCATTTGTTTCGCATGGATTTGAAGCTAAACCTTCTACATCGCATTGATTTGAAGCTAAATCATTTGTTTCGCATGGATTTGAAGCTAAACCTTCTACATCTCATTGATTTGAAGCTAAATCATGTGTTTCGCATGGATTTGAAGCTAACTCGTTGGTTCCGCCTGCATTTGAAGCTATATCACTTATATCGCAAGTATTTGAAGATAAACCATTTCTTTCGCATGGATTTGAAGTTAAGCCTTCTACTTCGCATTGATTTGATGCTAAATCATGTGTCCCGCATGGATTTGAATATAACTCGCTTGTTTCGCCTGCATTAGAAGCCAAATCATGTATATCACAAGTATTTGAAGATAAACCATTTCTTTCGCATGGATTTGAAGATAAGCGTCCTACTTAGCATTGATTTGAAGCTAAGTCGATTGTTTCGCCTGCATTTGATGCTATATCACTTACATCGCAATTATCTGAGGATAAATCATTTGTTTCTCATGTATTTGAATCTAAACCTTCCACTTCGTATTGATTGAAGCTAAAACATGTGTTTCGCTTGGATTTGAACCTAACTTGTTTGTTTCGCCTGCATTTGAAGCTAAGTAATGTATAAAACGAGTATTTGAAGCTAAACTATTCGTTTCGCATGGATTTGAAACTAAGCCTTCTAGTTCGCATTGATTTGTGGCTAAATCATGTGATTCGCATAGATTTGAAGCTAACTCGTTTGTTTCGAATGCAGTTGAAGCTGAATCATGTATATCACAAGTATTTGAAGCTAAACCAATTGTTTCGCATGGATTCGAAGGCAAGACTTCTACTTCGCATTGGTTTCAAGGTAAATCATGTGTTTCACATGAATTTGAAGCTAACGCGTTTGTGTCGCCTGCATTTGAAATTGTATCACTTATATTCGCAAGTATTTGAAGCCAAATTATTCATATCGCAAGGATTTAAAGTTAAGCCTTCTCCTTGGCATTGATTTGAAGCTAAATCATGTGTTTCGCATGGATTTGAAGATAACTTGTTTGTTTCGCCTGCATTTGAAGCTAAAACATGTATATCACAAGTATTTGCAGCTAAACCATTTGCTTCGCATGGATTTGAAACTGAACCATTTGCTTCGCATGAATATTAAGCTAAACCATCTTTTTCGGATGAATTTGAAGCTAAATCATGTATGTCACAAGTATTCGAAGCTAAACCAGTTGCTTCGCATGGATTCGAAGATAACTCTTCTACTTTGCGTTGGTTTGAAGCTAAATCATGTGTTTCGCATGGATTTGAAGATAACTCGTTTGTTTCGCCTGCATTTGAAGCTATATCACTTATATTGGCAAGTATTTGAAACTAAATCATTCGTTTCGCATAGATTTGAAGCTAAGCCATCAAATTCCCATTGATTTGAAGCTAAATCATGTGTTTCCTTTGGGTGTGAAGCTAAATCTTTTGTCTCGCATGCAGCTGAAGCTAAATCATGTATATCTCAAGTATTTGAAGCTGAACCATTTGTTTCGCATGGATTTGAAGCTAAGCCTTCTACTTCGCATTGATTTGAAGCTAAATCAGGTGTTTCGCATGGATTCGAAGCTAACTCGATTGTTTCACATGCAGTTGAAGTTAAATCATGTATAAAACAAGAATGTGATGCTAAACCATCTGTTTCGCGTTGATTTGAAGCATAGCATTCCACTTCGCATTGATTTGAAGCTAAATCATGTGTTTCGCTCGGATTTGAAGCTAATACGCCTGTTTCACATGCAGTTTAAGCTAAATCATGTATATCACAAATATTTGAAGCTGAACCATTTGTTTCGCATGGATTTGAAGCTAAGCCTTCTACTTCGGATTGATTTGAAGCTGAATCATGTGCTTTGCTTGGATTTGAAAGTAACTCGTTTGTTTCGCATGCAGTTGAAGCTAAATCATGTATATCACAAGTATTTGAAACTAAAGCATTTGATTCGCATGAATATTAAGGTGAACCATATGTATCGAATGAATTTGAGGCTAAATCATGTGTTTCGAATGGATTTGAAGCTAACTCGATTGTTTCGCATGCAGTTGAAGCTAAATCATCTATATCACAAGTATTTGAAGCCAAACCATATGTTTCTCATGGATTTGAAAATAAGCCTTCTACTTCGCATGAATTTGAAGTTAAATCATGTGTTTCGCATGGATGTGAAGCTAACTCGTTTGTTTTGCATACAGTTGTAGCTAAATCATGTATATCACAAGTATTTGAAGCTGAACCATTTGATTGGCATGGATTTGAAGCTAAGCCTTCTACTTCGCATTGATTTGAATCTGTATCATGTGTTCGCTTGGATTTGAAGCTAACTCGTTTGTTTCGCATGCAGTTGAAGCTAAGTAATGTATAAAACGAGTATTTGAATCTAAACTATTCGTTTCGCATGGATTTGAAACTAAGCCTTCTAGTTCGCATTGATTTGTGGCTAAATCATGTGATTCGCATAGCTTTGAAGCTAACTCGTTTGTTTCGAATGCAGTTGAAGCTAAATCATGTATATCACAAGTATTTGAAGCTAAACCAATTGTTTCGCATGGATTCGAAGACATGACTTCTACTTCGCATTAATTGCAAGGAAAATCATGTGTTTCACATGAATTTGAAACTAACGCGTTTGTTTCGCCTGCAGTTCAATATAAATCATGTATATCACAAGTATTTGAAGCTAAACCATTTGTTTCGCATAGATTTGAAGCTGAGCCTTGTACTTCGCATTGATTTGAAGGTAAATCATGTGTTTCGCATGGTTTTGAAACTAAGTCGTTTGTTTCGAATGCAGTTGAAGCTAAACCGTGTATATCACAAGTATTTGAAGCTAATCCGTTTGATCGGCATGGATTTGAAGCTAAGCCTTCTACTTCGCATTGATTTGAATATAAATCATGTGTTTCGCTTGGATTTGAAGCTAACTCGATTGTTTCGCCTGCATTTGATGCTATATCACTTACATCGCAATTATCTGAAGATAAATCATATGTTTCTCATGTATTTGAAGCTAAACCTTCTACTTCGTATTGATTTGAAGCTAAATCATTTGTTTCGCATGGATTTGAAACTAACTCGTTTGTTTCGCCTGCATTTGAAGCTAAATCATGTATATCACAAGTATTTGAAGCTGAACCATTTGTTTCGCACGGATTCGAAGATAAGCCTTCTACTACGCATTGATTAGAAGCTAAATCATGTGTTTTGCATGGATTTGAATCTATCTTGTTTGTTTCGCCTGCATTTGAAGCTAAAACATGTATATCACAAGTATTTGCAGCTAAACCATTTGCTTTGCATGGATTTGAAACTGAACCATTTGCTTCGCATGAATATTAAGCTAAACCATCTTTTTCGGATGAATTTGAAGCTAAATCATGTATGTCACAAGTATTCGAAGCTAAACCAGTTGCTTCGCATGGATTCGAAGATAACTCTTCTACTTTGCGTTGGTTTGAAGCTATATCATGTGTTTCGCATGGATTTGAAGATAACTCGTTTGTTTCGCCTGCATTTGAAGCTATATCACTTATATTGGCAAGTATTTGAAACTAAATCATTCGTTTCGCATAGATTTGAAGCTAAGCCTTCAAATTCCCATTGATTTGAAGCTAAATCATGTGTTTCCTTTGGGTGTGAAGCTAAATCTTTTGTCTCGCATGCAGCTGAAGCTAAATCATGTATATCTCAAGTATTTGAAGCTGAACCATTTGTTTCGCATGGATTTGAAGCTAAGCCTTCTACTTCGCATTGATTTGAAGCTAAATCATGTGTTTCGCATGGATTCGAAGCTAACTCGATTGTTTCACATGCAGTTGAAGCTAAATCATGTATAAAACAAGAATGTGATGCTAAACCATCTGTTTCGCGTTGATTTGAAGCATAGCCTTCCACTTCGCATTGATTTGAAGCTAAATCATGTGTTTCGCTTGGATTTGAAAGTAACTCGTTTGTTTCGCATGCAGTTGAAGCTAAATCATGTATATCACAAGTATTTGAAACTAAAGCATTTGATTCGCATGAATATTAAGGTGAACCATATGTATCGAATGAATTTGAGGCTAAATCATGTGTTTCGAATGGATTTGAAGCTAACTCGATTGTTTCGCATGCAGTTGAAGCTAAATCATCTATATCACAAGTATTTGAAGCCAAACCATATGTTTCTCATGGATTTGAAAATAAGCCTTCTACTTAGCATTAATTTGAAGCTAAATCATGTGTTTCGCATGGATTTGAAGATAACTCGTTTGTTTCGCCTGCATTTGAAGCAAATTCATGTATATCACAAGTATTTGAAGATAAACCATTTCTTTCGCATGGATTTGAAGTTAAGCCTTCTACTTCGCATTGATTTGATGCTAAATCATGTGTCCCGCATGGATTTGAATATAACTCGCTTGTTTCGCCTGCATTAGAAGCCAAATCATGTATATCACAAGTATTTGAAGATAAACCATTTCTTTCGCATGGATTTGAAGATAAGCGTCCTACTTAGCATTGATTTGAAGCTAAGTCGATTGTTTCGCCTGCATTTAATGCTATATCACTTACATCGCAATTATCTGAAGATAAATCATTTGTTTCTCATGTATTTGAATCTAAACCTTCCACTTCGTATTGATTGAAGCTAAATCATGTGTTTCGCTTGGATTTGAACCTAACTTGTTTTTTTCGCCTGCATTTGAAGCTAAGTAATGTATAAAACGAGTATTTGAAGCTAAACTATTCGTTTCGCATGGATTTGAAACTAAGCCTTTTAGTTCGCATTGATTTGTGGCTAAATCATGTGATTCGCATAGATTTGAAGCTAACTCGTTTGTTTCGAATGCAGTTGAAGCTAAATCATGTATATCACAAGTATTTGAAGCTAAACCAATTGTTTCGCATGGATTCGAAGGCAAGACTTGTACTTCGCATTGGTTTCAAGGTAAATCATGTGTTTCACATGAATTTGAAGCTAACGCGTTTGTGTCGCCTGCATTTGAAGCTGTATCACTTATATTCGCAAGTATTTGAAGCCAAATTATTCATATCGCAAGGATTTAAAGTTAAGCCTTCTCCTTGGCATTGATTTGAAGCTAAATCATGTGTTTCGCATGGATTTGAAGATAACTTGTTTGTTTCGAATGCAGTTTAAGCTAAATGATGTATATCACAAGTATTAGAAGCTGAAGCATTTGTTTGGCATGGATTTGAAGCTAAGTCTTCTACTTCGCTTTGATTTGAAATTGAATCATGTGCTAAGCTGGGATTTGAAGCTAACTCGTTTGTTTCGCATGCAGTTGAACCTAAATCATGTATACCACAAGTGTTTGAAGCTAAACCATTTGTTTTGCGTGGATTTGAAGCTAAGCCTTCTACTTCGCATGAATTTGAAGTTAAATCATGTGTTTCGCATGGATGTGAAGCTAACTCGTTTGTTTTGCATACAGTTGTAGCTAAATCATGTATATCACAAGTATTTGAAGCTGAACCATTTGATTGGCATGGATTTGAAGCTAAGCCTTCAAATTCCCATTGATTTGAAGCTAAATCATGTGTTTCCTTTGGGTGTGAAGCTAAATCTTTTGTCTCGCATGCAGCTGAAGCTAAATCATGTATATCTCAAGTATTTGAAGCTGAACCATTTGTTTCGCATGGATTTGAAGTTAAGCCTTCTACTTCGCATTGATTTGATGCTAAATCATGTGTCCCGCATGGATTTGAATATAACTCGCTTGTTTCGCCTGCATTAGAAGCCAAATCATGTATATCACAAGTATTTGAAGATAAACCATTTCTTTCGCATGGATTTGAAGATAAGCGTCCTACTTAGCATTGATTTGAAGCTAAGTCGATTGTTTCGCCTGCATTTGATGCTATATCACTTACATCGCAATTATCTGAAGATAAATCATTTGTTTCGCATGGATTTGAAGCTAAGCCTTCTACTTCGGATTGATTTGAAGCTGAATCATGTGCTTTGCTTGGATTTGAAAGTAACTCGTTTGTTTCGCATGCAGTTGAAGCTAAATCATGTATATCACAAGTATTTGAAACTAAAGCATTTGATTCGCATGAATATTAAGGTGAACCATATGTATCGAATGAATTTGAGGCTAAATCATGTGTTTCGAATGGATTTGAAGCTAACTCGTTTGTTTCGCATGCAGTTGAAGCTAAATCATGTATAAAACAAGAATTTGATGTTAAACCATCTGTTTCGCGTGGATTTGAAGCTAAGCCTTCCACTTCGCATTGATTTGAAGCTAAATCATGTGTTTCGCTTCGATTTGAAGCTAACTCGTTAGTTTCGCCTGCATTTGAAGCTAAATCATGTGTTTCGCTTCGATTTGAAGCTAACTCGTTAGTTTCGCCTGCATTTGAAGCTAAATCATTTATATCACAAGTATTTGAAGCTAGACCATTTGATTCGCATGGTTTTGTAGCTAAGCCTTTTACTTCGCATTGATTTGAAGCTAAATCATGTGATTCGCATGGATTTGAAGCAAACTCGTTTGTTTCTCATGCAGTTGAATCTAAACCATGTATATCACAAGTATTTGAATCTGAAACATTTGTTTCGCATGAATATTAAGCTAAACCATGTGTTTCGAATGAATTTGAAGCTAGATCATGTGATTCGCATGGATTTGAAGCAAACTCGTTTGTTTCTCATGCAGTTGAATCTAAATCATGTATAACACAAGTATTTGAATCTGAAACATTTGTTTCGCATGAATATTAAGCTAAACCATGTGTTTCGAATGAATTTGAAGCTAAATCATTTGATCCGCATGGATTTGAAGCTAACTCGTTTGTTTCGTCTGCATTTAAAACTATAGCACTTATATCGCAAGTACCTGAAGCTGAATCATTTGCGTCGCATGGATTTGAAGCTAAACCTTTTACATCTCATTGATTAGCATCTAAATCATGTGTTTCGCATGGATTTGAAGCTAACTCGTTTGTTCCGCCTGCATTTGAAGCTATATCACTTATATCGCAATTGTTCGAAGCTAAATCATTTGTTTTGCATGGTTTTGAAGCAAATCCTTCTACATCGCAATGATTTGAAGCTAAATCATGTGTTTCGCATGAAATTGATGCTAACTCGTTTGTTTCGTCTGCATTTGAAGCTATATCACTTACATCGCAAGTATCTGAAGATAAATCATTTGTTTCGCATGGATTTGAAGCTAACTCGTTTGTTTCTCCAGCATTTGAAGCTATATCATTTATATCGCAAGTATCTGAACCTAAATCATTTGTTTCGCATAGATATGAAGCTAAACCTTATACATCGCATTGATTTGAAGCTAAATTATGTGTTTCGGATGGATTTGAAGCTAAACCTTCTACAGTGCATTGATTTGCAGCTAAATCATATTTTTCGCATGGGTTTTTAAGCTAACTCTTTTGTTTCCCCTGCATTTGAAGCTATATCACTTATATCGCAAGTATTTGAAGCTAAATCATTTGTTCCGCATGGATTTGATGCTAACACATCTAGTTCGTATTGATTTGAAGCTAAATCATGAGTTTCGCATGGATTAGAAGCTAAGTCGTTTGTTTCGTCTGCATTTGAAGCTATATCACTTATATCGCAAGTATCTGTATCTAAATAATTGGTTTCGCATGGATTTGAAGCTAAATCTTCTACATCGCATAGATTTGAAGCTAACTCGTTTGTTTCTCCTGCATTTGAAGCTATATCACTTATATCGCATGTATCTGACGCTAAGTCATAAGTGTCGCATGGATTTGAAGCTAAACCTTCTACATCGCTTTGATTTGAAGCTAAACCTTCTACATCGCTTTGATTTGAAGATAAACCTTCTACATCGCATTGATTTGAAGCTAACTCGTTTGATTAGTCTGCATTTGAAGCTATATCAGTTATATCCCAAGTGATTGAAGCTAAATCATTTGTTTCGCATGGATTTGAAGCTAAACCTTCTACATCGCATTGATTTGAAGCTAAATCATTTGTTTCGCATGGATTTGAAGCTAGACCTTCTACATCTCATTGATTTGAAGCTAACTCGTTTGATTCGTCTGCATTTGAAGCTATATCAGTTATATCCCAAGTGATTGAAGCTAAATCATTTGTTTCGCATGGATTTGAAGCTAAACCTTCTACATCGCATTGATTTGAAGCTAAATCATGTGTTTCGCTTGAAGTTGAAGCTAACTCGTTTGTTTCGTCTGCATTTGAAGCTATATCACTTATATGGCATGTATCTGATGATAAATCATTTGTGCTGCATTCATTTGAAGCTAAACCATCTACATCGCATTGATTTGTAGCTAAATCGTGTGTTTCGCTTGGATATGAAGCTAACTCGTTTGTTTCTCCAGCATTTGAAGCCATATCACTTATATTGCACGTATCTGAACCTAAATCATTCGTTTCGCATGGATTTGAAGCTAATCCTTCTACATCGCATTGATTTGGAGATAAATCATGTGTTTGGCATGGATTTGAAGCTAAGCCTTCTACTTCGCACTGATTTAAATCTAAATCATGTCTTCGGCTTGCATTTGAAGCAATCTCGTTTGGTTCGCATGCAGTTGAAGCTAAACCATGTATGTCACAAGTATTTGAAGCTAAACCATTTGATTCGCTTGGACTTGAAGCTAAGCCTTCTGCTTCGCATTGATTTGAAGCTAAATCATGTGTTTCGCGTGGATTTGAAGCTAAGTCGTTTGTTTCACCTGCATTTGTAGCTATATCATGTATATCGCAAGTATTTGAAGCTAAACCATTTATTTCGCATGGATTCGAAGATAAGCATTCTACTTCGGATTGATTTGAAGCTATATCATGTGTTTCGTGTGGATCTGAAGCTAAGTCGTTCATTTCGCCTGCATTTGAAGCTAAATCATTTATATCACAAGTATTTGAAGCTAAACCATTTGATTCGCATGAATATTAACGTGAACCATGTGTATCGAATGAGTTTGAGGATAAATCATGTGTTTCGAATGGATTTGAAGCTAACTCGTTCATTTCGCCAGCATTTTAAGCTAAATCATTTATATCACAAGTATTTGAAGCTAAACCATTTGTTTCGCATGGATTCGAGGATAAGCCTTCTACTTCGCATGCAATTGAAGCTAAATCATGTGTTTCTTTTGGACTTGAAACTAACACGATTGTTTCGGCTGCTTATGAAGCTAAATCATGTATAACACAAGTATTTGAAGCTAAACCATTTGATTCGTTTGGACTTGAAGCTAAGCCTTCTACTTCGCATTGATTTGAAGCTAAATCATGTGTTTCGCGTGGATTTGAAGCTAAGTCGTTTGTTTCACCTGCATTTGTAGCTATATCATGTATATCGCAAGTATTTGAAGCTAAACCATTTATTTCGCATGGATTCGAAGATAAGCATTCTACTTCGGATTGATTTGAAGCTATATCATGTGTTTCGCGTGGATCTGAAGCTAAGTCGTTCATTTCGCCTGCATTTGAAGCTAAATCATTTATATCACAAGTATTTGAAGCTAAACCATTTGATTCGTTTGGACTTGAAGCTAAGCCTTCTACTTCGCATTAATTTGAAGCTAAATCATGTGTTTCGTTTGGACTTGAAACTAACTCGATTGTTTCGGCTGCTTATGAAGCTAAATCATGTATAACACAAGTATTTGAAGCTAAAGAATTTGATTCGCATCGATTTGAAGCTAAGCCTTCTACTTCGCATTGATTTGAATCTAAATCATGTGTTTCTCTTGGATTTGAAGCTAACTCGTACGTTTTGCTTGCATTTGAAGCTAAATCATTTATATGACAAGTATTTGAAGCTAAACCATTTGATTCGCATGGATTCGAAGATATGCCTTCTACTTCGCATAAATTTGAAGCTAAATCATGTCTTTCGTTTGGATTTGAAACTAACTCGATTGTTTCGGCTGGATATGAAGCTAAATCATGTTCAACACAAGTATTTGAAGCTAAAGCATTTGATTCGCATGGATTTGAAGCTAACCCTTCTACTTCGCATTGATTTGAAGCTAAATCACGTGTTTCTCTTGGATTTGAAGCTAACTCGTTTGTTTCACCTGCATTTGAAGCTATATCATGTATATCACAAGTATTTGAAGCTAAACAATTTGTTTCGCATGGATTCGAAGATAAGCATTCTACTTCGGATTGATTTGAAGCTATATCATGTGTTTCGCGTGGATCTGAAGCTAAGTCGTTCATTTCGCCTGCATTTGAAGCTAAATCATTTATATCACAAGTATTTGAAGCTAAACCATTTGATTCGTTTGGACTTGAAGCTAAGCCTTCTACTTCGCATTAATTTGAAGCTAAATCATGTGTTTCGTTTGGACTTGAAACTAACTCGATTGTTTCGGCTGCTTATGAAGCTAAATCATGTATAACACAAGTATTTGAAGCTAAAGAATTTGATTCGCATCGATTTGAAGCTAAGCCTTCTACTTCGCATTGATTTGAATCTAAATCATGTGTTTCTCTTGGATTTGAAGCTAACTCGTACGTTTTGCTTGCATTTGAAGCTAAATCATTTATATGACAAGTATTTGAAGCTAAACCATTTGATTCGCATGGATTCGAAGATATGCCTTCTACTTCGCATAAATTTGAAGCTAAATCATGTCTTTCGTTTGGATTTGAAACTAACTCGATTGTTTCGGCTGGATATGAAGCTAAATCATGTTCAACACAAGTATTTGAAGCTAAAGCATTTGATTCGCATGGATTTGAAGCTAACCCTTCTACTTCGCATTGATTTGAAGCTAAATCAGGTGTTTCTCCTGAATTTGAAGCTAACTTGTTAGTTTCACCTGCATTTGAAGCTATATCATGTATATCACAAGTATTTGAAGCTTAACCATTTGTTTCGCATGGATTCGAAGATAAGCATTCTACTTCACATTGATTTGAAGCTAAATCACGTGTTTCTCTTGGATTTGAAGCTAACTCGTTTGTTTCACCTGCATTTGAAGCTATATCATGTATATCACAAGTATTTGAAGCTAAACAATTTGTTTCGCATGGATTCGAAGATAAGCATTCTACTTCGCATTGATTTGAAGCTAAATCATGTGATTCGCGTGGATTTGCAGCTAACTCGTTTGTTTCGCATGCAGTTGAAGCTAAATCATGCATATCACAAGTATTTGAAGCTAAACCATTTGTTTCGCATGGATTCGAAGATAAGCCTTTTACTTCGCATGAATTTGAAGCTAAATCATGTGTTTCGTTTGGATTTGAAACTAACTCGATTGTTTCGGCTGCATTTGAAGCTATATCATGTATATCACAAGTGTTTGAAGCTAAACCATTTGTTTCGCATGGATTCGAAGATAAGCCTTCTTCTTCGCATGAAATTGAAGCTAAATCATGTGTTTCGTTTGGATTTGAAACTAACTCGATTGTTTCGGCTGGATATGAAACTAAATCATGTACAACACAAGTATTTGAAGCTAAAGCATTTGAATCGCATGGATTTGAAGCTAAGCCTTCTACTTCGCATTGATTTGAAGCTAAATCACGTGTTTCTCTTGGATTTGAAGCTAACTCGTTTGTTTCACCTGCATTTGAAGCTATATCATGTATATCACAAGTATTTGAAGCGAAACAATTTGTTTCGCATGGATTCGAAGATAAGCATTCTACTTCGCATTGATTTGAAGCTAAATCATGTGAGTCGCGTGGATTTGTAGCTAACTCGTTTGTTTCGCATGCAGTTGAAGCTAAATCATGCATATCACAAGTATTTGAAGCTAAACCATTTGTTTCGCATGGATTCGAAGATAAGCCTTTTACTTCGCATGAATTTGAAGCTAAATCATGTGTTTCGTTTGGATTTGAAACTAACTCGATTGTTTCGGCTGCATATGAAGCTAAATCATGTATAACATAAGTATTTGAAGCTAAAGCATTTGATTCGCATCGATTTGAAGCTAAGCCTTCTAATTCGCATTGATTTGAAGCTAAATCATGTGTTTCTCTTGGATTTGAAGCTAACACGTTTGTTTCACCTGCATTTGAATCTATATCATGTATATCACAAGTATTTGAAGCTAAACCATTTATTTCGCATGGATTCGAAGATGAGCATTCTACTTCGCATTGATTTGAAGCTAAATCATGTGTTTCGCTTGGATTTGAAGCTAACTCGTTTGTTTGACATGAATTTGAAGCTATATCATGTGTATCACAAGTATTTGAAGCTAAACCATTTATTTCGCATGGATTCGAAGATAAGCATTCTACTTCGCATTGATTTGAAGCGAAATCATGTGTTTCGCATGGATTTGAAGCTAACTCGTTTGTTTCGCCTGCATTTAAAGCTAAATCGTTTATATCACAAGTATTTGAAGCTAAACCATTTGATTAGCATGGATTCGAAGATAAGCCTTCTACTACGGATGGATTTGAAGCTAATCCTTCTACTTAGCATTTATTTGAAGCTAAATCATGTGTTTCGCATGGAATTGAAGCTAACTCGTTTCATTCGCATGCAGTTGAAGCTAAATCATGTATAATACAAGAATTTGATGCTAAACCATCTGTATCGCGTGGATTTGAAGCTAAGCCTTCCACTTCGCTTTGATTTGAAGCTAAATCATGTGTTTCGCATCGATTTATAGCTAACTCGATTGTTTCGCATGCAGTTGATGCTAAATCAAGAATATCACAGTTATTTGAAGCTAAACCATTTGATTAGCATGGATTCGAAGATAAGCCTTCTACTTCGGATGGATTTGAAGCTAAGCCTTCTACTTAGCATTTATTAGAAGCTAAATCATGTGTTTCGCATGGAATTGAAGCTAACTCGTTTGATTCGCATGGATTTGAATCTAAGCCTTCTACCTCGCATTGATTTGAAGCTGAATCCTGTGTTTCGCTTGAATTCGAATCTAACACGTTTGTTTCACATGTAGTTGAAGCTAAATCATGTATATCACAAGTATTTGAAGCTAAAGCATTTGTTTCGCATGGATTTGAAGCTAAGCCTTCTACTTCTCATTGATTTGAAGCTAAATCATGTGTTTCGCATGAATTTGAAGTTAAATCATGTG
This sequence comes from Megalopta genalis, assembly GCF_051020955.1. NCBI lineage: Eukaryota > Metazoa > Arthropoda > Insecta > Hymenoptera > Halictidae > Megalopta > Megalopta genalis. The sequence continues at coordinate 59,057 of NW_027477453.1, forward strand.
TTTCGCTTAGATTTGAAGCTAACTCGTTTGTTTCGCCTGCATTTGAAGCTATATCATTTATATCGCAATTATCTGAAAATAAATCATTTGTTTCTCATGTATGTGGAGCTATGCCTTCTGCTTCGCATTGATTTGAAGCTAAATCATGCGTTCCACGTGGATTTGAAGCTAACTCGTTTGTTTCGCATGCAGTTGAAGCTAAGTAATGTATAAAACGAGTATTTGAAGCTAAACTATTCGTTTGGCAAGGATTTGAAACTAAGCCTTCCAGTTCGCATTGATTTGTACCTAAATCATGTGATTCGCATAGATTTTTAAGCTAACTCGTTTGTTTCGCATGCAGTTGAAGCTAAATCATGTGTACCACAAGTATTTGAAGCTAAACCATTTGTTTCGCATGGATTTGAAGCTAAGCCTTCTACTTCGCATTGATTTGAAGCTGAATCATGTATTTTGCTTGGATTTGAAGCTAATTCGTTTGTTTCGCATGGAGTTGAAGATAAATCATATATATCACGAGAATTTGAAGCTAAACCATTTGTTTCTCATGTATTTGTAGCTTAGCCTTCTACTTCTCATTGATTTGGAACTAGATCATGTGTTTCGCGAGGATTTGAAGCTAACTCGTTTGTTTCGCCTGCATTTGAAGCTAAATCATGTATATCACAAGTATTTGAAGCTAAACCATTTGGTTCGCATGGATTTGAAGATAAGCATTCTACTTCCCATTGATTTGAAGCTAAATCATGTGTATCGCATGGATTTAAGGCTAACTCGTTTGTTTCGCCCGTATTTGAAGCTGAATCATGTATATCACAATTATTTGAAGCTAATCCATTTGATTCGTATGGATTTGTAGCTAAATCTTCTACTTCGCATTGATTTAAACAAAATTATGTCTTTCGCATGGACTTGAAACTAAGCCTTCTACTTCGCATTGATTTGATGCTAAACCATGTGTTTCGCATGAATTTGAAGCTAAATCATGTGTTTGGCATGGATTTGAAGCCAACTCGTTTGTTTCGTCTGCATTTGAAGCTGAATCATGTATATCACAAGTATTTGAAGCTAAACCATTTGATTCGTATGGATTTGTAGCTAAATCTTCTACTTCGCATTCATTTAAACAAAGTTATGTCTTTCGCATGGACTTGAAGCTAAGCCATCTACTTCGCATTGATTTGATGCTAAACCATGTGTTTCGCATGAATTTGAAGCAAAATCATGTGTTTCGCATGGATTTGAAGTTAACTCGTTTGATTCGCCTGCATTTGAAGCTAAATCATGTATATCACGAGTATTTGAAGCTAAACCATTTGTTTCGCATGGATTTGAAGCTAAGTCTTCTACTTCGCATTGATTTGAAGCTAGATCATGTGTGTCGCTTGGATTTGAAGCTAACTCGTCTGTTCCGCCTGCATTTGAATCTAAATGATGTAAATCACGAGTATTTGAAGCTAAACCATTTGTTTCGGATGGATTTGAAGATAAGCCTTCTACTTCGCATTGATTTGTAGCAAAATTACGTCTTTCGCATGGACTTGAAGCTAAGCCATCTACTTCGCATTGATTCGATGCTAATCCATGTGTTTCGCATGAATTTGAAGCTAAATCATGTGTTTCGCATGAATTTAAAGCAAAATCATGTGTTTCGCATGGATTTGAAGCTAACTCGTTTGATTCGCCTGCATTTGAAGCTAAATCATGTATATCACGAGTATTTGAAGCTAAACCATTTGTTTCGCATGGATTTGAAGCTAAGTCTTCTACTTCGCATTGATTTGAAGCTAGATCATGTGTTTCGCTTGGATTTGAAGCTAACTCGTCTGTTTCGCCTGCATTTGAATCTACATGATGTATATCACGAGTATTTGAAGCTAAACCATTTGTATCGGATGGATTTGAAGATAAGCCTTCTACTTCGTATTGATTTGTAGCAAAATTACGTCTTTCGCATGGACTTGAAGCTAAGCCATCCACTTCGCATTGATTTGATGCTAAACCATGTGTTTCGCATGAATTTGAAGCTAAATCATGTGTTTCGCATGGATTTGAAGCCAACTCGTTTGTTTCGTCTGCATTTGAAGCTGAATCATCTATATCACAAGTATTTGAAGCTAAACCATTTGATTCGTATGGATTTGTAGCTAAATCTTCTACTTCGCATTGATTTAAACAAAATTATGTCTTTCGCATGGACTTGAAGCTAAGCCATCTACTTCGCACTGATTTGATGCTAAACCATGTGTTTCGCATGAATTTGAAGCTAAATCATGTGTTTCGCATGGATTTGAAACTAACTCGTTTGATTCGCCTGCATTTGAAGCTAAATCATGTATATCACGAGTATTTGAAGCTAAACCATTTGTTTCGCATGGATTTGATGCTAAGTCTTCTACTTCGCATTGATTTGAAGCTAGATCATGTGTTTCGCTTGGATTTGAAGCTAACTCGTTTGTTTCGCCTGCATTTGAATCTAAATCATGTACATCACGAGTATTTGAAGCTAAACCATTTGTTTCGCATGGATTTGAAGCTAAGTCTTCTACTTCGCATAGATTTGAAGCTAGATCATGTGTTTCGCTTGGATTTGAAGCTAACTCGTTTGTTTCGCCTGCATTTCAAGCTAAATCATGTACATCACGAGTATTTCAAGCTAAACCATTTGTTTCTCATGTATTTGTAGCTTAGCCTTCTACTTCTCATTGATTTGGAACTAGATCATGTGTTTCGCGAGGATTTGAAGCTAACTCGTTTGTTTCGCCTGCATTTGAAGCTAAATCATGTATATCACAAGTATTTGAAGCTAAACCATTTGTTTCGCATGGAATTTGAAGATAAGCCTTCTACTTCGCATTGATTTGAAGCTAAATCATGTGTATCGCATGGATTTAAGGCTAACTCGTTTGTTTCGCCTGTATTTGAAGCTGAATCATGTATATCACAAGTATTTGAAGCTAATCCATTTGATTCGTATGGATTTGTAGCTAAATCTTCTATTTCGCATTGATTTAAACAAAATTATGTCTTTCGCATGGACTTGAAGCTAAGCCTTCTACTTCGCATTGATTTGATGCTAAACCATGTGTTTCGCATGAATTTGAAGCTAAATCATGTATTTGGCATGGATTTGAAGCCAACTCGTTTGTTTCGTCTGCATTTGAAGCTGAATCATGTATATCACAAGTATTTGAAGCTAAACCATTTGATTCGTATGGATTTGTAGCTAAATCTTCTACTTCGCATTCATTTGAACAAAATTATGTCTTTCGCATGGACTTGAATCTAAGCCATCTACTTCGCATTGATTTGATGCTAAACCATGTGTTTGGCATGAATTTGAAGCAAAATCATGTGTTTCGCATGGATTTGAAGCTAACTCGTTTGATTCACCTGCATTTGAAGCTGAATTATGTATATCACAAGTATTTGAAGCTAAACCATTTGATTCGTATGGATTTGTAGCTAAATCTTCTACTTCGCATTCATTTAAACAAAATTATGTCTTTCGCATGGACTTGAAGCTAAGCCATCTACTTCGCATTGATTTGATGCTAAACCATGTGTTTCGCATGAATTTGAAGCAAAATCATGTGTTTCGCATGGATTTGAAGCTACTCGTTTGTTTCGCATGCAGTTGAAGCTAAATCATGCATATCACAAGTATTTGAAGCTAAACCGTTTGTTTAGCATGGATTTGAATCTAAATCATGAGTTTCGCATGGATTTGAAGCTAACTCATTTGTTTCGCATGTATTCAAAGCTAATCATTCTACTTCGCATGGATTTGAAGCTAACTCGTTTGTTTCGCCTGCATTTGAAGCTAACTCATGTATATCACGAGTATTTGAAGCTAAACCATTTGTTTCGCATGGACTTGAAGCTAAGCCTTCTACTTCGCATTGAGTTGAATCTAGATCATGTGTTTCGCTTGGATTTGAAGCTAACTCGTTTGTTTCGCCTGCATCTGAAACTAAATCATGTATATCACAAGTATTTGAAGCTAAAACATTTGTTTCGCATGGATTTGAATATGAGCCTTCTACTTGGCATTGATTTGAAGCTAGATCATGTGTTTCGTTTGGATTTAAAGCTAACTCGTTTGTTTCGCCTGCATTTGAAGCTAAATCAAGTATATCACGAGTATTTCAAGCTAAACCATTTGTTTCGGAAGGATTTGAAGATAAGCCTCCTACTTCGCATTGATTTGAAGCTAAATCATGTGTATCGCATGGATTTGGAGCTAACTCGTTTGTTTAGCCTGCATTTGGAGCTGAATCATGTACATCACAAGTATTTGAAGCTAAACCATTTGATTCGTATGGATTTGTAGCTAAATCTTCTACTTCGCATTGATTTAAACAAAATTATGTCTTTGGCATGGTCTTGAAGCTAAGCCTTCTACTTCGCATTGATTTGAAGTTAAATCATGTGTTTCGCTTGGGTTTGAAGCTTTACCTTCTACATCGCTTTGATTTGAAGCTAAATCATGTGTTATGCATGGATTTGATGCTAACTCGTTTGTTTTCCCTGCATTTGAATTTATTTCAGTTATATCGCAAGTATCAGAACCTAAATCATTTGTTTCGCATGGATTTGAAGCTAAGTCTACAATTTCGCATGGATTTAAAGATAAATGATGTGTATCGCATGGATTTTGAAGATAACTCGTTCGTTTCGCCTGCATTTGATGCTATATCACTTATATCGCAAGTGATTGTAGCTAAATCATTTGTTTCGCATGGAGTTGAAGCTAAACCTTCTACATCGCATTGATTTGAAGCTAAATCATGTGTTTCGCTTGGATTTGAAGCTATATCTTCTACATCGCTTTGATTTGAAGATAAATCATATGTTATGCATGGATTTGAAGCTAACTCGTTTGTTTCGCATGCAGTGGAAGCTATATCACCTATATCCGAAGTGTTTGAAGCTCAATCATTTGTTCCTCATCGATTTGAAGCTAAGCCTTCTACTTCGCATTGATTTGAAGCTAAATCATATATGTCGCATGGATTTGAAGCTAATCCTTCTACATCGCATTGATATGAAGCTAAATCATGTGTTTCGTTTTTATTTGAAGCTATACCTTCTACATCGCTTTGATTTGAAGCTAAATCATGTGTTTTGCATGGAATGCATGCTAACTCGTTTGTTTCCCCTGCATTTGAAGCTATATCACTTATATCCCAAGTGTATGATGCCAAATCAATTGTTTCTCATGGATTTGAAGCTAAACCTTCTACATCGCATTGATTTGATGCTAAATCATGTGTTTCGAATGGATTTGAAGCTAAACCGTCTACGTCGCATTGATTTGGAACTAAATCATGTTTTTGCATGGATTTGATTCTAACTTGTTTGTTTCTCCTGCATTTGAAGCTATATCACTTATATCGCAAGTATCTGAACCTAAATCATTTGTTTCGCACGGATTTGAAGCTAAGCCTTCTACTTCGCATGGATTTAAAGCTAAATGATGTGTATCGCATGGATTTTGAAGATAACTCGTTCGATTCGTCTGCATTTGAAGCTATATCACTTATATTCCTAGTGTTTGATGCTAAATCATTTGTTTCGCATGGATTTGTAGCCAAACCTTCTACATCGCTTTGATTTGAAGCTAAATCATGTGTTATGCATTGACTTGATGCTAACTCGTTTGTTTCCCCTGCATTTGAATTTATTTCAGTTATATCGCAAGTATCTGATGCTAAATCATTTGTTACGCATCGATTTGAAGCTAAGCCTTCTACTTCGCATTGATTTGAAGCTAAATCATATATGTCGCATGGACTTGAAGCTAATCCTTCTACATCGCATTGATTTGAAACTTATCGTGTGATTCGCTTGGATTTGAAGCTATCTCGTTTGTTTCGCCTGCATTTGATGCTATATCACTTATATCGCAAGTGTTTGACGCTAAATCATTTGTTACGCATGGATTTGAAGCTAAACCTTCTACATCGCATTGATTTGAAGCTAAATCATGTGTATCGCTTGGATTTGAAGCTAACCGTCTACGTCGCATTGATTTGGAACTAAATCATGTTTTTGCATGGATTTGATTCTAACTCGTTTGTTTCTCCTGCATTTGAAGCTATATCATTTGTATCGCAACTATCTGGACCTAAATCATTTGTTTCCCATGGATTTGAAGCTAAGCCTTCTACTTCGCATGGATTTAAAGCTAAATCATGTGTATCGCATGGATTTGAAGCTAACTCGTTTGTATCGCCTGCATTTGAAGCTGAATCATTTATATCACAAGTATTTGAAGCTAAACCATTTGATTCGTATGGATTTGTAGCTAAATCTTCTACTTCGCATTGATTTAAACAAAATTATGTCTTTCGCATGGACTTGAAGCTAAGCCATCTACTTCGCACTGATTTGATGCTAAACCATGTGTTTCGCATGAATTTGAAGCAAAATCATGTGTTTCGCATGGATTTGAAGCTGAATCATGTATATCACAAGTATTTGAAGCTAATCCATTTGATTCGTATGGATTTGTAGCTAAATCTTCTACGTCGCATTGATTTGAACAAAATTATGTCTTTCGCATGGACTTGAATCTAAGCCTTGTACTTCTCATTGATTTGGAACAAGATCATGTGTTTCGCTAGGATTTGAAGCTAACTCGTTTGTTTCGCCTGCATTTGAAGCTAAATCATGTATATCAAGAGTATTTCAAGCTAATCCATTTGTTTCGGATGGATTTGAAGATAAGCCTTCTGCTTCGCATTGTTTGAAGCTAAATCATGTGTATCGCATGGATTTGAAGCTAACTCGTTTGTTTCGCCTGCATTTGGAGCTGAATCATCTATATCACAAGTATTTGAAGCTAAACCATTTGATTCCTATGGATTTGTAGGTAAATCTTCTACTTCGCATTGATTTGAAGCAAAATTATGTCTTTCGCATTGACTTGAAGCTAAGCCTTCTACTTCGCATTGATTTGAAGCTAGATCATGTGTTTCGCTTGGATTTGAACCTAACTCGTTTGTTTCGCCTGCATTTGAAGCTAAATCATGTATATCACTAGTATTTGAAGCTAAACCATTTGTTTAGCATGGATTTGAATCTAAATCATGAGTTTCGCATGGATTTGAAGCTATCTCGTTTGTTTCGCCTGCATTTGAAGCTATATCACTTATATTCGCAAGTATTTGAAACTAAATCATTCGTTTCGCATGGATTTGAAGCTAAGCCTTCAACTTCGCATTGATTTGAAGCTAAATCATGTGTTTCGCTTGGATTTGAAGCTAACTCATTTGTTTCGCATGTATTCAAAGCTAATCAAACTACTTCGCATGGATTTGAAGCTAACTCGTTTGTTTCGCCTGCATTTGAAGCTAAATCATGTATATCACGAGTATTTGAAGCTAAACCATTTGTTTCGCATGGACTTGAATATAAGCCTACTACTTCGCATTGATTTGAAGCTAAAACATATGTATCGCATGGATTTGAAGCTAACTCGTTTGTTTCGCATTCAGTTGAAGCTATATCACTAAGATTCGCAAGTATTTGAAGTTAAACCATTTGTTTCGCATGGATTTGAAGATAATCCTTCTAGTTCGCATTGTTTTGAAGTTTACTCGATTGTATCGCCTGCATTTGAAGCTATATCACTTACATCGCAACTATCTGAAGATAAATCATTTGTTTCGCATGTATTTGTAGTTAAGCTTTCTACTTCTCATTGATTTGGAACTACATCATGTGTTTCGCTAGGATTTGAAGCTAACTCGTTTGTTTCGCCTGCATTTGAAGCTAAGGCATGTATATCACAAGTATTTGAAGCTGACCCATTTGTTTCGCATGGATTTGAAGATAAGCCTTCTACTTCGCATTGATTTGATGCTAAACCATATGTTTCGCATGAATTTGAAGCTAAATCATGTGTTTCGCATGGATTTGAAGCCAACTCGTTTGTTTCGTCTGCATTTGAAGCTGAATCATCTATATCACAAGTATTTGAAGCTAAACCATTTGATTCGTATGGATTTGTAGCTAAATCTTCTACTTCGCATTGATTTAAACAAAATTATGTCTTTCGCATGGACTTGAAGCTAAGCCATCTACTTCGCATTGATTTGATGCTAAACCATGTGTTTCGCATGGATTTGAAGCTAACTCGTGTGTTTCGCCTGCATTTGGAGCTGAATCATGTATATCACAAGTATTTGAAGATAAAACATTTGGTTCGTATGGATTTGTAGCTATATCTTCTACTTCGCATTGATTTGAACAAAATTATGTCTTTCGCATGGTCTTGAAGCTAAGCCTTCTACTTGGCATTGATTTGAAGCTAGATCATGTGTTTCGTTTGGATTTAAAGCTAACTCGTTTGTTTCGCCTGCATTTGAAGCTAAATCAAGTATATCACGAGTATTTCAAGCTAAACCATTTGTTTCGGATGGATTTGAAGATAAGCCTCCTACTTCGCATTGATTTGAAGCTAAATCATGTGTATCGCATGGATTTGGAGCTAACTCGTTTGTTTAGCCTGCATTTGGAGCTGAATCATGTATATCACAAGTATTTGAAGCTAAACCATTTGATTCGTATGGATTTGTAGCTAAATCTTCTACTTCGCATTTATTTGAACAAAATTATGTCTTTCCCATGGACTTGAAGATAAGCCTCCTACTTCGCATTGATTTGAAGCTAAATCATGTGTATCGCATGGATTTGAAGCTAACTCGTTTGTTTCGCCTGCATTTGGATCTGAATCATGTATATCACAAGTATTTTAAGCTAAAACATTTGTTTCGCAAGGGTTTGAATATAAGCCTCCTACTTCGCATTAAGTTGAAGTTACATCATGTGATTCGAGAGGTTTTGAAGCTAACTCGTTTGTTTCGCATGCAGTTGAAAGTAAATCATGTATATCACGAGTACTTGAAGCTGAACCATTTGTTTCGCATGAATATTAAGCTAATCCATGTGTTTCGAATGAATTTGAAGCTAAATCATGTGTTTAGCATGGATTTGAAGATAAGCCTTCTACTTCGCATTGATTTGAAGTTAAATCATGTGTATCGCATGGATTTGAAGCTAACTAGTTTGTTTCGCCTGCATTTTGAGCTGAATCATGTATATCACAAGTATTTGAAGCTAAACCATTTGATTCGTATGGATTTGTAGCTAAATCTTCTACTTCGCATTGATTTGAACAGAATTATTTCTTTCGCATGGACTTGATGCTAAGCCTTCTACTTGGCATTGATTTGAAGCTAGATCATGTGTTTTGCTTGGATTTGAAGCTAACTCGTTTGTTTCGCCTGCATTTGAAGCTAAATCATGTATATCACGAGTATTTCAAGCTAAACCATTTGTTTCGGATGGATTTGAAGATAAGCCTTCTACTTCGCATTGATTTGAAGCTAGATCATGTGTATCGCATGGATTTGAAGCTAACTCGTTTGTTTCGCCTGCATTTGAAGCTAAATCATGTATATCACGAGTATTTGAAGCTAAACTATTTGTTTCGGATGGATTTGAAGATAAGCCTCCTACATCGCATTAATATGAAGCTAATTCATGTGTTTCGCTTGGATTTGATGCTAACTCGTTTGTTTCGCCAGCATTTGAAGCTAAATCATGTGTTTCGCATGGTTTTGAAGCTAACTCGTTTGTTTCGCCAGCATTTGAAGCTAAATCATGTATATCACATGTATTTGAAACTAAACCATTTGAATCGCATGGATTTGGAACTAAGCCTCCTACTTCGAATTGATTTGAAACTAAATCATGTGATTCGCATGGATATGGATCTAACTCGTTTGTTGCGCATGCAGTTGAAGCTATATCACTTATATTTGCAAGTATTTGAATCCAAATCATACGTTTTGCATGGATTTGAAACTAAGCCTTCTTCTCCACATTTATTTGAAGCTAAATCATGTGTTTCACATGTACTTGAAGCTGAACCATTTGTTTCGGATGAATATTAAGCTAAACGATGTGTTTCGCATGAATGTTAATTTAAACCATGTGCTTCGCATGAATTTGAAGACAAGTCATGTGTTCCGCATGGATTTGAAGCTAACTCGATTGTTTCGCCTGCATTACTTGAAGCTAAATCATGTGCTTCGCATGGATTTGAAGCTAACCCGTTTGGTTCGCATGTAGTTGAAGCTAAGTCATGTATATCACAAGTATTTGAAGCTAAACCATTTGTTTCGCATGAATATTAAGCTAATCCATGTGTTTCGAATGAATTTGAAGCACAATCATGTGTTTGCATGGATTTTAAGCAAACTCGTTTGTTTCGCCTGTATTTGAAGCTAAAACATGCATATCTCAAGTATTTGAAGCTAAACCATTTGTTCTGCATGGATTTGAAGCTAAATCATGTGTTACGCTTGGATTTGAAGCAAACTCTTTTCTTTCGCATGGAGTTGAAGCTGAATCATGTATATCACAAGTATTTGAAGCTGAACCATTTGTTTCGCATGAATATTAAGCGAATCCATGTGTTTCGAATGAATTTGAAGCTAAATCATGTGTTTAGCATGGATTGGAAGCTAACTCGTTTGATCGCATGCTGTTGAAGCTAAAGCATTTATATCACAAGTATTTGAAGCTAAACCATTTGTTTCGCATGGATTTGAAGATAAGCCTTCTACTTCGCATTGATTTGAAGTTAAATCATGTGTATCGCATGGATTTGAAGCTAACTCGTTTGTTTCGCCTGCATTTTGAGCTGAATCATGTATATCACAAGTATTTGAAGCTAAACCATTTGATTCGTATGGATTTGTAGCTAAATCTTCTACTTCGCATTGATTTGAACAAAATTATTTCTTTCGCATGGACTTGAAGCTAAGCCTTCTACTTGGCATTGATTTGAAGCTATATCATGTGTTTCGCTTGGATTTGAAGCTAACTCGTTTGTTTCGCCTGCATTTGAAGCTAAATCATGTATATCACGAGTATTTCAAGCTAAACCATTTGTTTCGGATGGATTTGAAGATAAGCCTTCTACTTCGCATTGATTTGAAGCTAAATCATGTGTATCGCATGGATTTGAAGCTAACTCGTTTGTTTCGCCTGCATTTGGAGCTGAATCATGTATATAACAAGAATTTGAAGCTAAAGCATTTGATTCGTATGGATATGTTGCTAAATCTTCTACTTCGCATTTATTTGAAGCAAAATTATGTCTTTCGCATGGACTTGAATATAAGCCTACTACTTCGCATTGATTTGAAGCTAAAACATATGTATCGCATGGATTTGAAGCTAACTCGTTTGTTTCGCATTCAGTTGAAGCTATATCACTAAGATTCGCAAGTATTTGAAGTTAAACCATTTGTTTCGCATGGATTTGAAGATAATCCTTCTAGTTCGCATTGTTTTGAAGTTTACTCGATTGTATCGCCTGCATTTGAAGCTATATCACTTACATCGCAACTATCTGGAGATAAATCATTTGTTTCGCATGTATTTGTAGTTAAGCTTTCTACTTCTCATTGATTTGGAACTACATCATGTGTTTCGCTAGGATTTGAAGCTAACTCGTTTGTTTCGCCTGCATTTGAAGCTAAGGCATGTATATCACAAGTATTTGAAGCTGACCCATTTGTTTCGCATGGATTTGAAGATAAGCCTTCTACTTCGCATTGATTTGATGCTAAACCATATGTTTCGCATGAATTTGAAGCTAAATCATGTGTTTCGCATGGATTTGAAGCCAACTCGTTTGTTTCGTCTGCATTTGAAGCTGAATCATCTATATCACAAGTATTTGAAGCTAAACCATTTGATTCGTATGGATTTGTAGCTAAATCTTCTACTTCGCATTGATTTAAACAAAATTATGTCTTTCGCATGGACTTGAAGCTAAGCCATCTACTTCGCATTGATTTGATGCTAAACCATGTGTTTCGCATGGATTTGAAGCTAACTCGTGTGTTTCGCCTGCATTTGGAGCTGAATCATGTATATCACAAGTATTTGAAGATAAAACATTTGGTTCGTATGGATTTGTAGCTATATCTTCTACTTCGCATTGATTTGAACAAAATTATGTCTTTCGCATGGTCTTGAAGCTAAGCCTTCTACTTGGCATTGATTTGAAGCTAGATCATGTGTTTCGTTTGGATTTAAAGCTAACTCGTTTGTTTCGCCTGCATTTGAAGCTAAATCAAGTATATCACGAGTATTTCAAGCTAAACCATTTGTTTCGGAAGGATTTGAAGATAAGCCTCCTACTTCGCATTGATTTGAAGCTAAATCATGTGTATCGCATGGATTTGGAGCTAACTCGTTTGTTTAGCCTGCATTTGGAGCTGAATCATGTACATCACAAGTATTTGAAGCTAAACCATTTGATTCGTATGGATTTGTAGCTAAATCTTCTACTTCGCATTGATTTAAACAAAATTATGTCTTTGGCATGGTCTTGAAGCTAAGCCTTCTACTTCGCATTGATTTGAAGTTAAATCATGTGTTTCGCTTGGGTTTGAAGCTTTACCTTCTACATCGCTTTGATTTGAAGCTAAATCATGTGTTATGCATGGATTTGATGCTAACTCGTTTGTTTTCCCTGCATTTGAATTTATTTCAGTTATATCGCAAGTATCAGAACCTAAATCATTTGTTTCGCATGGATTTGAAGCTAAGTCTACAATTTCGCATGGATTTAAAGATAAATGATGTGTATCGCATGGATTTTGAAGATAACTCGTTCGTTTCGCCTGCATTTGATGCTATATCACTTATATCGCAAGTGATTGTAGCTAAATCATTTGTTTCGCATGGAGTTGAAGCTAAACCTTCTACATCGCATTGATTTGAAGCTAAATCATGTGTTTCGCTTGGATTTGAAGCTATATCTTCTACATCGCTTTGATTTGAAGATAAATCATATGTTATGCATGGATTTGAAGCTAACTCGTTTGTTTCGCATGCAGTGGAAGCTATATCACCTATATCCGAAGTGTTTGAAGCTCAATCATTTGTTCCTCATCGATTTGAAGCTAAGCCTTCTACTTCGCATTGATTTGAAGCTAAATCATATATGTCGCATGGATTTGAAGCTAATCCTTCTACATCGCATTGATATGAAGCTAAATCATGTGTTTCGTTTTTATTTGAAGCTATACCTTCTACATCGCTTTGATTTGAAGCTAAATCATGTGTTTTGCATGGAATGCATGCTAACTCGTTTGTTTCCCCTGCATTTGAAGCTATATCACTTATATCCCAAGTGTATGATGCCAAATCAATTGTTTCTCATGGATTTGAAGCTAAACCTTCTACATCGCATTGATTTGATGCTAAATCATGTGTTTCGAATGGATTTGAAGCTAAACCGTCTACGTCGCATTGATTTGGAACTAAATCATGTTTTTGCATGGATTTGATTCTAACTTGTTTGTTTCTCCTGCATTTGAAGCTATATCACTT
>NW_027477454.1:0-72426 GCF_051020955.1 Megalopta genalis
TGTGAAGCTAAATCATGTATATCACAAGTATTTGAAGCTAAACCATTTGTTTCGCATGGATTCGAAAATCAGCCTTCTATTTCGCAATGATTTGAAGCTAAATCATGTGTTTCTCATGGATTTGAAGCTAACTCGTTTCTATCGCATGGAATTAAAGCTAACTCGTTTGTTTCGTATGCTGTTGAAGCTAAATCTAGTATATCACAAGTATATGAAGCTAAATCATTCTTTTCGCATGGAGTTGGAGCTAAGCCTTCCACATCGCATTGATTTGAAGCTAAATCATGTGTTTCACTTGGATTTGAAGCTAACTTGTTTGTTTCGCATGCAGTTGAAGCTAAATCATGTATATCACAAGTATTTGAAGATAATCTATTTCTTTCGCAAGGATTCGAAAATCAGCCTTCTATTTCGCATTGATTTGAAGCTAAATCATGAGTTTCGCATGGATGTGAAGCTAACTCGTTTGTTTCGCATGGATTTGAAGCTAACTCGTTTGTTTCGCATGCATTTGAAGCTAAATCATTGTATATCACAAGTATTTGAAGCTAAACCATTTGATTCGCATGGATTTGAAGATAATCTTTCTACTTCGCACTGATTTGAAGCAAAATCAAGTATTTCGCTTGGACTTGAAGCTAACTCGTTTGTGTCGCATGCAGTTGAAGCTAAATCATGTATACCACAAGTATTTGAAGATAATCCATTTGTTTTGCATTGATTCGAAAATCAGCCTTCTATTTCGCATTAATTTGAAGCCAAATCATGTGTTTCTCATGGATTTAAAGCTAACACGTTTGTTTCGCATGCAGTTGAAGCTCAATCATGTATATCACAAGTATTTGAAGCTAAACCATTTGTTTCGCATTGGTTTTGAAGCTAAGCCTACTACTTCGCATTGATTGGAAGCTAAATCATGTGTTACGATTGGATATGAAGCTCACTCGTTTGTTTTTCCAGCATTTGAAGCTATATTACTTATATCGCAAGTATTTGAAGGTGAACCTTTTGTTTCGCATGAATATTAAGCTGAACCATGTGCTTCGAATGAATTTGAAGCTAAATCATGTTTTTCGCATGTATTTGAAGCTAACTCGTTTGTGTCGCATGCTGTTGAAGCTTAATCATGTATATCACAAGTATTTGATGCTAAACCATTTGATTCGCATGGATTTGGAGCTAAGCCTTCTACTTCGCATCGATTTGGAGCTAAATCAAGTGCTTCGCTTGGATTTGAAGCTAACTCGTTTGTTTCGCATGCAGTTGAAGCTAAATCATGTATATCACAAGTATTTGAATCTAAACCATTTGATTCCCATTGATTTGGAGCTAAGCCTTCTCCTTCGCATTGATTTGGAGCAAAATCATGTGTTTCGCATGGATTTATATCTAACACGTTTGTTTCGCAAACAGTTGAAGCTAAATCATATATATCACAAGTATTTGAAGACAAACCATTTGTTTCGTATGGATTCGAAAATCAGCCTTCTATTTCGCATTGATTTGAAGCTAAATCATGTGTTTCTCGTGGATTTGAAGCTAACTTGTTTGTTTCGCATGCAGTTGAAGCTAAATCATGTATATCACAAGTATTTGAAGATAATCAATTTATTTCGCAAGGATTCGAAAATCAGCCTTCTATTTCGCATTGATTTGAAGCTAAATCATGAGTTTCGCATGGATGTGAAGCTAACTCGTTTGTTTCGCATGGATTTGAAGCTAACTCGTTTGTTTCGCATGCATTTGAAGCTAAATCATTGTATGTCACAAGTATTTGAAGCTAAACCATTTGATTCGCATGGATTTGAAGATAATCTTTCTACTTCGCACTGATTTGAAGCAAAATCAAGTATTTCGCTTGGACTTGAAGCTAACTCGTTTGTGTCGCATGCAGTTGAATCTAAATCATGTATATCACAAGTATTTGAAGATAATCCATTTGTTTTGCATTGATTCGAAAATCAGCCTTCTATTTCGCATTGATTTGAAGCCAAATCATGTGTTTCTCATGGATTTAAAGCTAACACGTTTGTTTCGCATGCAGTTGAAGCTAAATCATGTATATCACAAGTATTTGAAGCTAAACCATTTGATTCGCATTGGTTTTGAAGCTAAGCCTTCTACTTCGCATTGATTGGAAGCTAAATCATGTGTTACGATTCGATATGAAGCTAACACGTTTGTTTCGCATGCAGTTGAAGCTAAATCATGTATATCACAAGTATTTGAAGATAATCCATTTGTTTTGCATGGATTCGAAAATCAGCCTTCTATTTCGCATTGATTTGAAGCTCAATCATGAGTTCCGCATGGATTTGTAGCTAACTCGTTTGTTTCGCATGGATTTGAAGCTACCTCGTTTGTTTCGCATGGATTTGAAGTTAACTCGTTAGTTTCGCATGCAGTTGAAGCTAAATCATGTATATCACAAGTATTTGAAGCTAACCCATTTGTTTCTCATGGATTTGGAGCTAAGTCTTCTACTTCGCATTGATTTCGAGCTAAATCATGTGTTTCGCATGGATTTCAAGCTAACACCTTTGTTTCGCCTGCATGTGAAGCTAAATCATGTATATCACAAGTATTTGAAGCTAAACCATTTGTTTCGCATGGATTCGAAAATCAGCCTTCTATTTCGCAATGATTTGAAGCTAAATCATGTGTTTCTCATGGATTTGAAGCTAACTCGTTTCTATCGCATGGAATTAAAGCTAACTCGTTTGTTTCGTATGCTGTTGAAGCTAAATCTAGTATATCACAAGTATATGAAGCTAAATCATTCTTTTCGCATGGAGTTGGAGCTAAGCCTTCCACATCGCATTGATTTGAAGCTAAATCATGTGTTTCACTTGGATTTGAAGCTAACTTGTTTGTTTCGCATGCAGTTGAAGCTAAATCATGTATATCACAAGTATTTGAAGATAATCTATTTCTTTCGCAAGGATTCGAAAATCAGCCTTCTATTTCGCATTGATTTGAAGCTAAATCATGAGTTTCGCATGGATGTGAAGCTAACTCGTTTGTTTCGCATGGATTTGAAGCTAACTCGTTGTTTCGCATGCATTTGAAGCTAAATCATTGTATATCACAAGTATTTGAAGCTAAACCATTTGATTCGCATGGATTTGAAGATAATCTTTCTACTTCGCACTGATTTGAAGCAAAATCAAGTATTTCGCTTGGACTTGAAGCTAACTCGTTTGTGTCGCATGCAGTTGAAGCTAAATCATGTATACCACAAGTATTTGAAGATAATCCATTTGTTTTGCATTGATTCGAAAATCAGCCTTCTATTTCGCATTAATTTGAAGCCAAATCATGTGTTTCTCATGGATTTAAAGCTAACACGTTTGTTTCGCATGCAGTTGAAGCTCAATCATGTATATCACAAGTATTTGAAGCTAAACCATTTGTTTCGCATTGGTTTTGAAGCTAAGCCTACTACTTCGCATTGATTGGAAGCTAAATCATGTGTTACGATTGGATATGAAGCTCACTCGTTTGTTTTTCCAGCATTTGAAGCTATATTACTTATATCGCAAGTATTTGAAGGTGAACCTTTTGTTTCGCATGAATATTAAGCTGAACCATGTGCTTCGAATGAATTTGAAGCTAAATCATGTTTTTCGCATGTATTTGAAGCTAACTCGTTTGTGTCGCATGCTGTTGAAGCTTAATCATGTATATCACAAGTATTTGATGCTAAACCATTTGATTCGCATGGATTTGGAGCTAAGCCTTCTACTTCGCATCGATTTGGAGCTAAATCAAGTGCTTCGCTTGGATTTGAAGCTAACTCGTTTGTTTCGCATGCAGTTGAAGCTAAATCATGTATATCACAAGTATTTGAATCTAAACCATTTGATTCCCATTGATTTGGAGCTAAGCCTTCTCCTTCGCATTGATTTGGAGCAAAATCATGTGTTTCGCATGGATTTATATCTAACACGTTTGTTTCGCAAACAGTTGAAGCTAAATCATGTATATCACAAGTATTTGAAGCTAAACCATTTGTTTCTCATGGATTTGGAACTAAGTCTTCTACTTCGCATTGATTTCGAGCTAACTCATGTGTTTCTCATGGATTTAAAGCTAACACCTTTGTTTCGCATGCAGTGGAAGCTAAATCATATATATCACAAGTATTTGAAGACAAACCATTTGTTTCGTATGGATTCGAAAATCAGCCTTCTATTTCGCATTGATTTGAAGCTAAAACATGTGTTTCTCATGGATTTGAAGCTAACTCGTTTCTTTCGCATGGATTTAAAGCTAACTCGTTTGTTTCGCATGCAGTTGAAGCTAAATCATGTATATCACAAGTATTTGAAGATAATCCATTTGATTTGCATGGATTCGAAAATCAGCCTCCTATTTCGCATTGATATGAATCTAAATCATGAGTTTCGCATGGATTTGAAGCTAACTCGTTTGTTTCGCATGGATTTGAAGCAAACTCGTTTGTTTCGCATGGATTTGAAGCTAACTCGTTTGTTTCGCATGCAGTTGAAGCTAAATCATGTATATCACAAGTATTTGAAGCTAAACCATTTGATTCCCATTGATTTGGAGCTAAGCCTTCTCCTTCGCATTGATTTGGAGCAAAATCATGTGTTTCGCATGGATTTATAGCTAACACTTTTGTTTCGCATGCAGATGAAGCTAAATCATGTATATCACAAGTATTTGAAGCTAAACCATTTGTTTCGCATGGTTTCGAAAATCAGCGTTCTATTTCGCATTGATTTGAAGCTAAATCGTGAGTTTCGCATGGATTTGAAGCTAACTCGTTTGTTTCGCATGGATTTGAAGCTAACTCATTAGTTTCGCATGCAGTTGAATCAAAATCATATATATAACAAGTACTTGAAGCTAAACCATTTGTATTGCATGGATTCGAAGATAAGACTTGCACTTCGCATTGATTTGATGCTGAGTCATGTGTTTCGCATGGATTTGAAGCTAACTCGTTTGTTTCGCATGGATTTGAAGCTAACTCATTTGTTTCGCATGCAGTTGAAGCAAATTCATGTATATCACAAGTATTTGAAGCTAAACCATTTGATTCGCATGGATTTGATGCTAAGCCTTCTACTTCGCATCGAGTTGAAGCTAAATCAAGTGTTTCGTTTGGATTTGTATAAAACTCGTTTGTTTCGCATGGATTTGAAGCTAACTCGTTTGTTTCGCATGCAGTTGAATCAAAATCATGTATATCACAAGTATTTGATGCTAAACCATTTGATTCGCATGGATTTGGAGCTAAGCCTTCTACTTCGCATCGATTTGGAGCTAAATCATGTGCTTCGCTTGGATTTGAAGCTAACTCGTTTGTTTTGCATGCAGTTGACGCTAAATCATGTATATCACAAGTATTTGAAGCTAAACCATTTGATTCCCATTGATTTGAAGCTAAGCCTTCTCCTTCGCATTGATTTGGAGCAAAATCATGTGTTTCGCATGGATTTATATCTAACACGTTTGTTTCGCAAGCAGTTGAAGCTAAATCATGTATATCACAAGTATTTGAAGCTATACCATTTGTTTCGCAAGGATTCGAAAATCAGCCTTCTATTTCGCATTGATTTGAAGCTAAATCATGTGTTTCTCATGGATTTGATGCTAACTCGTTTCTACCAGATGGATTTAAAGCTAACTCGTTTGTTTCGCCTGCTGTTGAAGCTAAATCTAGTATATCACAAGTATTTGAAACTAAATCATTCGTTTCGCATGGAGTTGGAGCTAAGCCTTCCACTTCGCATTGATTTGAAGCCAAATCATGTGTTTCGCTTGGATTTGAAGCTAACTTGTTTGTTTCGCATGCAGTTGAAGCTAAATCATGTATATCACAAGTATTTGAAGATAATCCATTTGATTTGCATGGATTCGAAAATCAGCCTTCTATTTCGCATTGATTTGAAGCTAAATCATGTGTTTCTCATGGATTTGATGCTAACTCGTTCCTATCGCATGGATTTAAAGCTAACTCGTTTGTTTCGCATGCTGTTGAATCTAAATCATGTATATAACAAGTATTTGAAGCTAAACCATTTGTTTTGCATGGATTCGAAGATAAGCCTTGCACTTCGCATTGATTTGAAGCGACATCAAGTGTTTCGTTTGGATTTGAAGAAAACTCGTTTGTTTCGCATGCAGTTGAAGCTATATCACTTATGCTCGCAAGTATTTGAAGCTAAATCATTCGTTTCGCATGGAGTTGGAGCTAAGCCTTCCACTTCGCATTTATTTGAAGCCAAATCATGTGTTTCGCTTGGATTTGTAGCTAACTTGTTTGTTTCGCATGCAGTTGAAGCTAAATCATGCATATCACAAGTATTTGAAGCTAAACCATTTGTTTCGCATGAATTTGAAGCTAAGCCTCCTACTTCACATTGATTTGAAGCTAAGTCTTCTACTTCGCATTGATTTGGAGGTAAATCATGTGTTACGCTTGGATTTGAAGCTAACTCGTTTGATTCGTTTGCAGTTGAAGCTAAATCATGTTTATCACAAGTATCTGAATATAAACCATCTGTGTCGCATGAATATTGAGCTAAACCATGTATTTCACATGAATTTGAAGCTAAATGATGTGTATCGCATGGATATGAAGCTAACTCTTTTGTTTCGCCTGCATTTGAAGATAAATCATGTATATCATAAGTATTTCAAGCTCAACCGTTTGATTCGCATGTATTTGAAGCTATCCCTTCTACTTCGCATTGATTTGAAGATAAATCATGTGTATCGCTTGGATTTGAAGCTAACTCATTTGTTTCGCATGCAGTTGAAGCTAAGTCATGTATATCACAAGTATTTGAAGTTAAACAATTTATTTCGCATGGATTTGAAGGTAAGCCTTCTACTTCGCATTGATTTGAAGCTAAATCGTGTGTTTCCCATGGATTTGAAGCTAATTCATGTATATCACAAGTATTTGAAGCTGAACCATATGTTTTGCGTGAATATTAAGCTAAAACATGTGTTTCCAACGTATTTGAAGCTGAATTATGTGTTTCGCTTGCATTTGAAGCTAATTCGTTTGTTTCGCATGCAGTTGAAGCTAAATCATGTAAATCACAAGTATCTGAAGCTAAACCGTTCGCTTCGCATGGATTTGAAACAAAGCCTTCAACTTCGCCTTCATTTGAAGATAAATCATGTGTTTCGCTTGGATTTGAAGCTAACACGTTTGTTTCGCATGCAGTTGAAGCTCAAACATGTACATCACAAGTATCTGGATCTAATCTATCTGTTTCGCAAGAATATGAAGCTATGAAGCTAATCCATGTGATTCGCATGAATTTGAAGCTAAATCATGTGTTTCGCATGGATTTGAAGGTAACTCGTTTGTTTCGCCTGCATTTGAAGCTGAATCATGTATATCACAAGTTTTTGAAGCTAAACAATTTGTTTCGCTTGAATTTGAAGCTAAGCCTTCTACTTCGCATTGATTTGAATCTAAATCATGTGTTTCGCTTGGTTTTGAAGCTAACTCGTTTGTTTCACATTCAGTTGAAGCTGAATCATGTATATCACAAGTATTTGAAGCTAAACCATTTCTTTCGCATGAATTTGAAGCAAAGCCTCCTACTTCGCATTAATTTGAAGCTAACTCGATTGACTCGACTGCATTTGAATCTATATCACTTATATTGCAATTATCTGAAGATAAACCATTTGCTTCTCATGTATTTGAAGATAAGCCGTCTATTTCGCATTGATTTGAAGCTACATCATGTGTTTCGCATGGATTTGTAGGTAACTCGTTTGTTTCGCCTGCATTTGAAGGTGAATCATTTATATCACATGTATTTGAAGCTAAACCATTTCTTTCGCATGAATTTGAAGCTAAGCCTTCTACTTCGCATTGATTTGAAGCTAACTCGATTGTTTCACCTGCATTTGAAGCTGAATCATGTATATCACAAGTATTTGAAGCTAAACCATTTGTTTCGCATGAATTTGAAGCTAAGCCTTCTACTTGGCATTGATTTGAATCTATATCATGTGTTTCGCATGGTTTTGAAGCTAACTCGTCTGTTTCGCATGCAGTTGAAGGTGAATCATGTATATCACAAGTATTTGAATCTAAACCGTTTGATTCGCATGGATTTGAAGATAAGCCTTCTACTTCGCATTGATTTGTAGCTAAATCATGTGTTTCGCTTGGTTTTGAAGATAACTCGGTTTGTTTCGCATCCAGTTGAAGCTAAATCATTTTTATCACAAGTATCTGAATATAAACCATCTGTTTCGCATGAATATTAAGCTAAACCATGTGTTTCGCATGAATTTGAAGCTAAATGATGTGTTTCGCTTGGTTTTGAAGCTAACTCTTTTGTTTCGCCTGCATTTGAAGATAAATCATATATAGCACAAGTATTTGAAGCTAAACCATTTGTTTCGTTTGGATTTGAAGATAAGTCTTCTACTTCGCATTGATTTGAACCTAAATAATGTGTTTCGCTTGGATTTGAAGGTAAAGCGTTTGTTTCGCCTGCATATGAAGCTATATCACTTATATCGCAATTATCTGAAGATAAATCATTTGTTTCACATGTATTTGAAGATTAGCCTTGCACTTCGCATTGATTTGAAGCTAAATCATGTGTTTCGCATGGATTTGAAGGTAACTCGTTTGTTTCTCCTGCATTTGAAGCTGAATCATGTATATCACAAGTATTTGAAGCTAAACCATTTATTTCGGATTGATTTGCAGCTAAGCCTTCTACTTCGCATTGATTTGATGCTAAATCATATGTTTCGCATGGATTTGAAACTAACTCGTTTGTTTCATCTTCATTTGAATCTGTTTCATTTATATCGCAAGTATTTGAAGCTAAACCATTTGTTTCGGATGGATTTGAAGATAAGCCTTCTACTTCGCATTGATTTAAATCTAAATCGTGTGTATGGCATGGATATGAAGCTAACTCTTTTGTTTCGCCTGCATGTGAAGATAAACCATGTATATCACAAGTAATTGAAGCTCAACCGTTCGATTCGCATGGATTTGAAGCTAACCCTTCCACTTCGCATTGATTTGCAGCTAAATCATGTGTTTCGCTTGGTTTTGAAGCTAACTCGATTGTTTCGCATGCAGTTGAAGCTAAATCATGCATAGCACAAGTATTTGTAGGTAAACCATTTGTTTCGCATGGATTTGAAGCTAAGCCTTCTACTTCGCATTGATTGGAAGTTAAGTCATGTGTTTCTCTTGGATTTGAAGCTAACTTGTTTGTTTCGCATGCAGTAGAAGCTAAATCATGTATATCACAAGATTTGAAGCTAAACAATTTGTTTCGAATGGATTGAAAGATAGGCCTTCTACTTCGCATTGATGTGAAGCTAATTCGATTGTTTCGCATGAAGTTGAAGCTAAATCATGTTTAAAACAAGTATTTTAAGCTAAACAATTCGCTTCGCATGGATTTGAAGATAAGCCTCCTACTTCGCATTAATTTGAAGCTAACTCGATTGATTCGACTGCATTTGAATCTATACCACTTATATCGCAATTATCTGAAGATAAATCATTTGCTTCTCATGTATTTGAATCTAAGCCGTCTATTTCGAACTGATTTGATGCTAAATCATATGTTTCGCTTGGATTTGAAGCTAACACGTTTGTTTCGCATGGATTTGAAGCTACTCGTTTGTTTCGCATGCTGTTGCAGCTAAATCAGTTATATCACAAGTATTTGAAACTAAACCATTTGTTTCGCATGGATTCGAAAATCGGCCTTCTGTTTCGCATTGATTTGAATCTAAATCATTAGCTTCGCATGGATTTGAAGCTAACTCGTTTGTTTCGCATGGATTTGAAGCTACTCGTTTGTTTCGCATGCTGTTGCAGCTAAATCAGTTATATCACAAGTATTTGAAACTAAACCATTTGTTTCGCATGGATTAAGAAGATCAGCCTTCTACCTCGCATTGATTTTAAAGTTAAATCATATGTGTCGCATGGATTTAAAGATAACTCGTTTGTTACGCAAGCAGTTGAATCTAAATCATGTATATCACAAGTATTTGAAGGCAAACAATTTGTTTCGCATGGATTCGAAAATCAGCCTTCTACTTCGCATTGATTTGAAGCTAAATCAAGTGTTTCCTTTGGTTTTGAAGCAAATTCGTTTGTATCGCGTGCAGTTGAAGCTATATCACTTATGGTCGCAAGTATTTGAAGCTAAATCATTCGTTTCGCATGGAGTTCAAGCTAAGCCTAATACTTCACATTGATTTGGAGCTAAATCATGTGTTTCGCATGGATTTAAAGCTATCACGTTTCTTTCGCATGCAGTTGAAGCTAAATCATGTATATCACTAGTATTTGAAGCTAAACCATTTGTTTCGCATGGATTTGGAGCTAAGCCTACAACTTCGCATTGATTTGGAGCTAAATCATGTGTTTCGCATGGATTTAAAGTTAAGCCTTCTACTTCGCATTGATTTGAAGATAAATCATGTGTTACGCTTGGATTTGAAACTAACTCGTTGGTTTCACATGCAGCTGAAGATATATCACTTATATCGCAAGTATTTGAAGCTAAATCATTTGTGTCGCATGGATTCGAAAATCAGCCTTCTATATCGCATTGATTTGTAGCTAAATCATGTGTTTCTCATGGATTTGAAGCTATCTCGTTTCTATCGCATGGATTTAAAGCTAACTCGTTTGTTTCGCATTGATTTGAAGCTAAATCAAGTGTTTCGTTTGGATTTGAAGTAAACTCGTTGGTTTCGCATGCAGTTGAAGCTATATCACTTATGTTCGCAAGTATATGAAGCTAAATCATTCGTTTCACATGGAGTTGAAGCTAAGGCTTCTACTTCGCACTGATTTGGACCTAAATCATATGTTTCTCATGGATTTAAAGCTAACGCATTTGTTTCGCATGCAGTTGAAGCTAAATCATGTATATCACAAGTTGTTGTAGCTAAATCATTTGTTTCGCATGGATTCGTAAATCAGCCTTCTATTTCGCATTGATTTGAAGCTAAATCATGCGCTCCGCATGGATATGAAGCTAACTCGTTTGTTTCGCATGCTGTTGAAGCTAAATCTAGTATATCACAAGTATTTGCAGCTAAACCATTTCTTTCGTATGGATACGAAAATCGGCCTTCTAATTCGCATTGATTTGAATCTAAATCATGAGTTTCGCATGCATGATTTAGCTTCAACTGCATGCGAAACAATCGAGTAAGCTTCAAAACCAAGCGAAACACATGATTTAGCTCCAAATCAATGCGAAATAGAAGGCTTAGCATCAAATCCATGCGACACAAATGATTTAGCTTCAAATCATTGCGTAATGGAAGGCTGATTTTCGAATCCTTTCGAAACAAATGGTTTAGCTTCAAATACTTGTGATATACATGGTTTAGCTTCAACTATATGCGAAACAAACGTGTTAGCTTTAAATCCATGAGAAACACATGATTTAGCTTCAAATCAATGCGAAATAGAAGGCTGATTTTCGAATCCATGCGACACAAATGATTTAGCTTCAAATACTTGCGATATAAGTGATATATCTTCAGCTGCATGTGAAACCAACGAGTTAGTTTCAAATCCAAGCGTAACACATGATTTATCTTCAAATCAATGCGAAGTAGAAGGCTTAACTTTAAATCCATGCGAAACACATGATTTAGCTCCAAATCAATGCGAAGTTGTAGGCTTAGCTCCAAATCCATGGGAATCAAATGGTTTAGTTCAAATACTTGTGATATATATGATTTAGATTCAACTGCATGCGAAACAAACGAGTTATCTTTAAATCCATGCGAAACAAACGAGTTAGCTTCAAATCCATGCGAAACTCATGATTCATCTTCATATCAATGCGAAATAGAAGGCTTAGCTTCAAAACCAATGCGAAACAAATGGTTTAGCTTCAAATACTTGTGATATATATGATTGAGCTTCAACTGCATGCGAAACAAACGAGTTAGCTTCAAATCCATGCGAAACTCATGATTTAGCTTCAATTCATTGCGAAATAGAAGGCTGACTTTCGAATCCATGCGGAACAAATGGTTTTGCTTCAAATACTTGTGATATACATGATTTAGCTTCAACTGCATGCGAAACAAACCAGTTAGCTTTAAATCCATGCGTTAGAAACGAGTTAGCTTCAAATCCATGAGAAACACATGATTTAGCTTCAAATCATTGCGAAATAGAAGGCTGATTTTCGAATCCATACGAAACAAATTGTTTAGCTTCAAATACTTGTGATATATATGATTTAGCTTCAACTGCAGGCGAAACAAAAGTGTTAGCTTTAAATCCATGTGAAACACATGATTTAGCTCCAAATCAATGCGAAGTAGAAGGCTTAGATCCAAATCCATGGGAATCAAATGATTTAGTTTCAGATACTTGTGATATACATGATATAGCTTCAACTGCATGCGAAACAACCGAGTTAGCTTTAAATCCATGCGATTGAAACGAGATAGCTTCAAATCCATGAGAAACACATGATTTAGCTTCAAATCAATGCGAAATAGAAGGCTGATTTTCGAATCCATGCTAAACAAATGAATTATCTTCAAATACTTGTGATATACATGATTTATCTTCAACTGCATGCGAAGCAAACGAGTTAGCTTTAAATCCATGCGATAGAAACGAGTTAGCTTCAAATCCATGAGAAACACATGATTTAGCTTCAACTCATTGCGAAATAGAAGGCTGATTTTCGAATCCATACGAAACAAATGGTTTAGCTTCAAATACTTGTGATATATATGATTTAGCTTCAACTGCATGCGAAACAAAGGTGTTAGCTTTACATCCATGCTAAACACATGATTTAGATCCAAATCAATGCGAAGCAGAAGGCTTAGCTCCAAATCCATGGGAATCAAATGGTTTAGCTTCAAATACTTGTGATATACATGATTTAGCTTCAACTGCATGCGACACAAACGAGTTAGCTTTAAATCCATGCGATTGAAACGAGTTAGCTTCAAATCCATGAGAAACACATGATTTAGCTTCAAATCAATGCGAAATAGAAGGCTGATTTTGAATCCATGCAAAACAGATGGATTATCTTCAAATACTTGTGATATATATGATTTAGCTTCAACTGCACGCGAAACAAAGGTGTTAGCTTTAAATCCATGCGAAACACATGATTTAGCTTCAAATTCATGCGAAACACATGGATTAAATTAATATTCATGCGAAACAAATGGTTCAGCTTTATATACTTGTGATAAGCATGATTTAGCCTCAACTGCATGTGAAACAAACGTGTTTCCTTCAAATTCAAGCGAAACACATGACTCAGCATCAAATCAATGCGAAGTGCAAGGCTTATCTTCGAATCCATGCAAAACAAATGGTTTAGCTTCTATTACTTGTGATATACATGATTTAGCTTCAACTATATGCGAAACAAACGAGTTAGCTTCAAATCCAAGCGAAACACATGATTTAGCATCAACTCATGCACGCGAAACAAACGAGTTAGCTTGAAATTCATGCGAAGAAGGCGGATCATCTTCGAAACCATGCGAAACAAATGGTTCAGCTTCCAATACTTGTGATATACAATGATTTAGCTTCAAAAGCATGCGAAACAAACGAGTTAGCTTCAAATCCATGCGAAACACTTGATTTAGCTTCAAATCAATGCGAAGTAGAAGGCTGATCTTCGAATCCATGCGAAACAAATGGTTTAGCTTCAAATACATGTAATATACATGATTTAGCTTCAACTGCATGCGAAACAAACGAGTTAGCTTCAAATCCATGCGAAACAAACGAGTTAGCTTCAAATCCATGCGAAACTCATGATTTAGCTCCAAATCAATGCGAAATAGAAGGCTGATTTTCGAATCCTTCCGAAACAAATGGTACAGCTTCAAATACTTGTGATATACATGATTTAGCTTCAACTGCATGCGAAACATACCAGTTAGCTTTAAATCCATGCGTTAGAAACGAGTTAGCATCAAATCCATGAGAAACACATGATTTAGCTTCAAATCATTGCGAAATAGAAGGCTGATTTTAGAATCCATACGAAACAAATTGTTTAGCTTCAAATACTTGTGATATATATGATTTAGCTTCAACTGCATGCGAAACAAAAGTGTTAGCTTTAAATCCATGCGAAACACTTGATTTAGCTTCAAATCGATTGCGAAGTAGAAGGCTTAGCTCCAAATCCATGCGAATCAAATGGTTTAGAATCAAATACTTGTGATATACATGATTTTGATTCAACTGCATGCGAAACAAACGAGTTAGCTTCAAATACATGCGAAACAAACGAGTTAGCTTCAAATCCATACGAAACAAACGAGTTAGCTTCAAATCCATGCGAAACACATGATTTAGCTTCAATTCATTGCGAAATAGAAGGCTGATTTTCGAATCCATGCGGAACAAATGGTTTAGCTTCAAATACTTGTGATATACATGATTTAGCTTCAACTGCATGCGCAACAAACCAGTTAGCTTTAAATCCATGCGTTAGAAACGAGTTAGCTTCAAATCCATGAGAAACACATGATTTAGCATCAAATCATTGCGAAATAGAAGGCTGATTTTAGAATCCATGCGAAACAAATTGTTTAGCTTCAAATACTTGTGATATATATGATTTAGCTTCAACTGCATGCGAATCAAAAGTGTTAGCTTTAAATCCATGCGAAACAAATGATTTAGCTCCAAATCAATGCGAAGTAGAAGGCTTAGATCCAAATCCATGGGAATCAAATGGTTTAGCTTCAAATTCATGTGATATACATGATTTAGCTGCAACAGCAGGCGAAACAAACGAGTAGCTTCAAATCCATGCGAAACACATGATTTAGCTTCAAATTCATGCGAAATAGAAGGCTGATTTTCGAATCCTTGCGAAACAAATGGTATAGCTTCAAATACTTGTGATATACATGATTTAGCTTCAACTGCATGCGAAACAAACCAGTTAGCTTTAAATCCATGCGTTAGAAACGAGTTAGCTTCAAATCCATGAGAAACACATGATTTAGCTTCAAATCATTTCGAAATAGAAGGCTGATTTTGGAATCCATACGAAACAAATTGTTTAGCTTCAAATACTTGTGATATATATGATTTAGCTTCAACTGCATGCGAAACAAAAGTGTTAGCTTTAAATCCATGCGAAACACTTGATTTAGCTTCAAATCGATTGCGAAGTAGAAGGCTTAGCTCCATATCCATGCGAATCAAATGGTTTAGCATCAAATACTTGTGATATACATGATTTTGATTCAACTGCATGCGAAACAAACGAGTTAGCTTTAAATCCATGCGAAACAAATGATTTAGCTCCAAATCAATGCGAAGTAGAAGGCTTAGATCCAAATCCAAGGGAATCAAATGGTTTAGCTTCAAATACTTGTGATATACATGATATAGCTTCAACTGCATGCGAAACAAACGAGTTAGCTTTAAATCCATGCGATAGAAACGAGTTAGCTTCAAATCCATGAGAAACACATGATTTAGCTTCAAATCATTGCGAAATAGAAGGCTGATTTTCGAATCCATACGAAACAAATGGTTTAGCTTCAAATACTTGTGATATATATGATTTAGCTTCATCTGCATGCGAAACAAAGGTGTTAGCTTTAAATCCATGCGAAACATATGATTTAGATCCAAATCAATGCGAAGCAGAAGGCTTAGCTCCAAATCCATGGGAATCAAATGGTTTAGCTTCAAATACTTGTGATATACATGATATAGCTTCAACTGCATGCGAAACAAACGAGTTAGCTTCAAATCCAAGCGAAACACTTGATTTAGCTTCAAATCAATGCCAAGTAGAAGGCTGATCTTCGAATCCATGCGAAACAAATGGTTTAGCTTCAAATACATGTGATATACATGATTTAGCTGCAACAGCATGCGAAACAAACGAGTTAGCTTCAAATCCATGCGAAACAAACGAGTTAGCTTCAAATCCATGGGAAACAACCGAGTTAGCTTCATATCCATGCGAAACTCATGATTTAGCTTCAAATCAATGCGAAATATAAGGCTGATTTTCGAATACTTGCGAAACAAATGGTATAGCTTCAAATACTTGTGATATACATGATTTAGCTTCAACTGCATGCGACACAAACGTGTTAGCTATAAATCCAAGCGAAACACATGATTTAGCTCCAAATCAATGCGAAGTTGGAAGGCTTAGCTCCAAATCCATGCGAAACTCATGATTTAGCTCCAAATCAATGCGAAATAGAAGGCTGATTTTCGAAACCATGCGGCGCAAATGGTTTAGCTTCAAATACTTGTGATATACATGATTTAGCTTCAACTGCATGCGACACAAACGTGTTAGCTATAAATCCAAGCGAAACACATGTTTCAGCTTCAAATCAATGCGAAGTAGAAGGCTTAGCTTCAAAACCATGCGATTCAAATGGTTCAGCTTCCAATACTTGTGATATACAATGATTTAGCTTCAAATGCATGCGAAACAAAGGAGTTAGCTTCAAATTCATGCGAAACTCATGATTTAGCTTCAAATCAATGCGAAATAGAAGGCTGATTTTCGAATCCTTTCGAATCAATGGTATAGCTTCAAATACTTGTGATCTACATGATTTAGCTTCAACTGCATGCGAAACAAACGTGTTAGCTATAAATCCATGAGAAACACATGATTTTGCTCCAAATCAATGCGAAGGAGGAGGTTTATCTCCAAATCAATGGGAATCAAATTGTTTAGCTTCAAATACTTGTGATATACATGATTTAGCTTCAACTGCAGGCGAAACAAACGAGTTAGCTTTAAATCCATGCGATAGAAACGAGTTAGCTTCAAATCCATGAGAATCACATGATTTAGCTTCAAATCATTGCGAAATAAAAGGCTGATTTTCGAATCCATAAGAAACAAATGGTCTAGCTTCAAATACTTGTGATATATATGATTTAGCTTCAACTGCACGCGAAACAAAGGTGTTAGCTCTAAATCCATGCGAAACACATGATTTAGATCCAAATCAATGCAAAGTAGAAGGCTTAGCTCCAAATCCATGGGAATCAATTGGTTTAGCTTCAAATAATTGTGATTTACATGATATAGCTTCAAATGCATGCGAAACAAACGAGTTAGCTTCAAATCCAAGCGAAACGCTTGATTTATCTTCAAATCAATGCGAAGTAGAAGGCTGATCTTCGAATCCATGCGAAACAAATGGTTATCTTCAAATTCATGTGATATACATGATTTAGCTGCAACAGCATGCGAAACAAACGAGTAGCTTCAAATCCATGCGAAACACATGATTTAGCTTCAAATTCATGCGAAACAAATGGATTAAATTAATATTCATGCGAAACAAATGGTTCAGCTTTATATACTTGTGATATGCATGATTTAGCCTCAACTGCATGTGAAACAAACGTGTTTCCTTCAAATTCAAGCGGAACACATGACTCAGCATCAAATCAATGCGAATTGCAAGGCTTATCTTCGAATCCATGCAAAACAAATGGTCTAGCTTCTATTACTTGTGATATACATGATTTAGCTTCAACTCTATGCGAAACAAACGAGTTAGCTTCAAATCCAAGCGAAACACATGATTTAGCATCAACTCATGCACGCGAAACAAACGAGTTAGCTTGAAATTCATGCGAAGAAGGCGGATCATCTTCGAAACCATGCGAAACAAATGGTTCAGTTTCCAATACTTGTGATATACAAT
Source organism: Megalopta genalis (assembly GCF_051020955.1). Lineage (NCBI taxonomy): Eukaryota > Metazoa > Arthropoda > Insecta > Hymenoptera > Halictidae > Megalopta > Megalopta genalis. The sequence goes on from NW_027477454.1 coordinate 17,725, forward strand.
GATTTAGCTTCAAATGCATGCGAAACAAACGAGTTAGCTTCAAATCCATGCGAAACAAACGAGTTAGCTTCAAATCCAAGCGAAACACTTGATTTAGCTTCAAATCAATGCGAAGTAGAAGGCTGATCTTCGAATCCATGCGAAACAAATGGTTTAGCTTCAAATACATGTAATATACATGATTTTGCTTCAACTGCATGCGAAACAAACGAGTTAGCTTCAAATCCATGCGAAACAAACGAGTTAGCTTCAAATCCATGCGAACAAACGAGTTAGCTTCAAATCCATGCGAAACTCATGATTTAGCTTCAAATCACTGCGAAATAGAAGGCTGATTTTCGAATCCTTGCGAAACAAATGGTATAGCTTCAAATACTTGTGATATACGTGATTTAGCTTCAACTGCATGCGAAACAAACCAGTTAGCTTTAAATCCATGCGTTAGAAACGAGTTAGCTTCAAATCCATGAGAAACACATGATTTAGCTTCAAATCATTGCGAAATAGAAGGCTGATTTTAGAATCCATACGAAACAAATTGTTTAGCTTCAAATACTTGTGATATATATGATTTAGCTTCAACTGCATGCGAAACAAAAGTGTTAGCTTTAAATCCATGCGAAACACTTGATTTAGCTTCAAATCGATTGCGAAGTAGAAGGCTTAGCTCCAAATCCATGCGAATCAAATGGTTTAGTATCAAATACTTGTGATATACTGATTTTGATTCAACTGCATGCGAAACAAACGAGTTAGATTCAAATACATGCGAAACAAACGAGTTAGCTTCAAATCCATACGAAACAAACGAGTTAGCTTCAAATCCATGCGAAACACATGATTTAGCTTCAAATGAATGCCAAGTAGAAGATTTAGCATCAAATCCATGCGAAACAAATGGTTTAGCTTCAAATCAATGCGAAGTAAAAGGCTTATCTTCAAATCCATGCGAAACAAATGGTTTAGTTTCAAATACTTGTGATATACATGATTTAGCTTCAACAGCATGCGACACCAACGAGATAGATTCAAATCCATGCGATGCACATGATTTAGCTTCGAATCAATGCGCAGTAGAAGGCTTGGCTTCAAATACATGAGAAACAAATGATTTATCTTCAGATAATTGCGATATAAGTGATATAGCTTCAAATGCAGACGAAACAAACGATTTGGCCTCAAATCCATGCGAAACACATGAGTTAGCTTCAAATTCATGCGAAACACATGGTTTAGCTTCAACTACTTGTGATATACATGATTTAGCTTCAACTGCATGCGAAACAAACGAGTTAGCTTTAAATCCAAGCGAATCACATGATTTAGATCCAAATCAATGCGAAGTAGAAGGCTTAGCTTCACATCAATGCGAAACAAGTGGTTTATCTTCAAATTCTTGTGATACACATGATTTAGCATCAACTGCATGCGAAACAAACGAGTTAGCTTCAAATCCATGCGAAACACATGATTTAGCTTCAAATTCATTCCAAACACATGGTTTAGCTTAATACTCATGCGAAACACATGGTTTAGATTCAAATCAATGCGAAGTAAAATGCTTACCTTATAATCAATGCGAAACAAATGGTTTAGCTTCAAATACTTGTGTTATACATGGTTTAGCTTCAACTGCATGCGAAACAAACGAGTTAGCTTCAAATACAAGGGAAACACATGATTTAGCTTCGAATCAAGGCGAAGTGGTAGGCTTAGCTTCAAATCCATGCGACACAAATTATTTAGCTTCATATACTTGCGATATAAGTGATATAGCATCAAACGCAGGCGAAACAAACGAGTGAGCATCAAATTCAAGCGTAACACATGATTTAAATTCAAATCAATGCGAAGTAGAAGGCTTAGCTTCAAATCCATGCGAAACAAATGGTTTAGCTTCAAATACTTGCAGTATACATTATTTATCTTCAGCTGCATTCGAATCAAACGAGTTTGCTTCAAATCCAAGCGAAACACATGGTTTAGCTTCAAATGAGTGCGAAGAAGAAGGCTTAGCATCATCTCCATGCGACACAAATTATTTAGCATCATATACTTACGATATAAGTGATATAGCTTCAAATGCAGTTGGAACAAACGAGTTAGCTGCAAATCCATGCGAAGCACATGATCTAGCTTCAAATCAATGCGAAATAGAAGGCTGATCATCGAATCCATGCGAAACAAATGGTTTAGATTCAAATACTTGTGATATACGTGATTTAGCTTCAAATGCATTTGAAACAAACGACTTAGCTTCAAATCCATGCGAAACACATGATTTAGCTTCACATCAATGCGAAGTTGAAGGCTTATCTTCAAGTCCATGCGAAGCGAACGATTAAGTTTCAAATACTTGCGAATATAAGAGATATGGCCTTACATGCAGGCGAAGCAAAGGAGTTAGCTTTAAATCCTTGCGAAACACATGATTTAGCTTCAAATTCAAGCGAAGTATAAGGCCCAGCTTCAAATCCATACGAAACGAATGTCTTAGCTTCAAATACTTGTTTTATACATGATTTAGCTTGATCTGCATGCGAAACAAACGAGTTAGCTCCAAATCCAAGCAAATCACATGACTTAGCTTCAAATCAATGGGAAGTAGAATGCTTAGCTTCAAATCCATGCGAAACAAATGGTTTTGCTACAAATACTTGTGATATAAATGATTTGGCTTCAACAGCATCCGAAACAAACGAATTAGCTTCAAATCCAAGCGAAACACATGATTTAGCTTCAAATCAATGCGAACTAGAAGCCTTAGCTTCAAATCCATGCGAAAAACATGATTTAGCTTCAAATCAATGCGAAGTAGAAGGCTTGGTTTCAAATCCATGCGAATCAAATGGTTTTGCTTCCAATACTTGTGATATACATGACTTAGCTTCAACTGCATGCGAAACAAATGAGTTAGCTTCAAATCCATGCGAAACAAACGAAATAGCTTCAAATCCATGCGAAACTCATGTTTTAGATTCAAATCAATGCGAAATAGAAGGCCGATTTTCGAACCCATACGAAACGAATGGTTTAGCTTCAAATACTTGTGATATAATAGATTTAGCCTCATCAGCATGCGAAACAAATGAGTTAGCTTCAAATCCATGCGGAGCGCATGATTTAGCTTCAAATCAATGCGAAATAGAAGGCTGATTTACGAATCCATGCGAAACAAATGGATTAGCTTCAAATACTTGTGATATACATGATTTAGCTTCGACTGCATGCGAAACAAACGAGTTAGCTACAAATCCAAGCGAAACACATGATTTAGCTTCAAATCAATGCGAAGTAGTAGCCTTAGTTTCAAATTTATGCGAAACGAATGATTGGCTTCAAATACTTGCGAATATAAGCGATATAGCTTCAACTGCATGCGAAACAAACAAGTTAGCTTCAAATCCAAGCGAAACACATTATTTAGCTTCAAATGAATGCGAAGTAGAAGGCCTAGCTTCAAATCCATGCGAATCACATGATTTAGCTTCAAATCAATGCGAAGTAGATGGCTTATCGTCGAAACCATACGAAACAGTTTAGATTCAGATATTTGTGATAAAAGTGATTTAAATTCAACTGCATGCGAAACAAACGAGAGAGCATCAAAATCCAAGCGTAACACATGACTTACCTTGAAATCAATGCGAAGTAGAAGGCGTAGCGTCATATCCATGCGACACATATGATTTAGCTTCAAATACTTGCGATATAAGTGATATAGCTTCAAATGCAGGAGAAACAAAAGCGTGAGCTTCAAATCCAAGCGTCACTTATGATTTAGCTTCAAATCAATCCGATGTAAGAGGCTTAGCTTCAAATCCATGCGAAACAAATGATTTAGTTACAAATACTTGTGATATACATGATTTAGAATCAAATGCAGGCGAAACAAACGAGTTAGCTTCAAATCCATGTGAAACACATGATTTAGCTTCAAATGAATTCGCAGTAGAAGCCTTAACTTCAAATTCATGACAAACAAATGATCTATATTCAGATAATTGCGATATAAGTGTTATAGCTTCAAATGCAGGCGAAACAATCGAGTTAGCTTCAAATCCAAGCGAAACACATGATTTAGCTTCAAATCAATGCGAAGTAGTAGCCTTAGTTTCAAATTTATGCGAAACGAATGATTTGACTTCAAATACTTGCGAATATAAGCGATATAGCTTCAACTGCATGCGAAACTTACGAGTTAGCTTCAAATCCAAGCAAAACCCATGATTTAGCTTCAAATTCTTGCGAAACAAATGGTTTAGTTTCAAATACTTGGTATACATGATTTAGCTTCAACTGCATGCCAAAAAAACGAGTGAGGTTCAAGTCCATGCGAAAAACATGATTTAGTTTCAAATCAATGCGAAGTAGAAGGCTTAGCTTCACATCAATGCGAAACAAACGAGTTAGCTTCAAATCCATGCGAAACTCATGATTTAGATTCAAATCAATGCGAAATAAAAGGCTGATTTTCGGATCCATGCGAAACAAATGGGTTAGCTTCAAATACTTGTGATATACTAGATTTAGCCTCATCAGCATGCGAAACAAATGAGTTAGCTTTAAATCCATGCGAAACAAACGAGTTAGTTTCAAATCCATGCGGAGCGCATGATTTAGCTTCAAATCAATGCGAAATAGAAGGCTGATTTACGAATCCATGCGAAACAAATGGAATAGCTTCAAATTCTTGTGATATACATGATTTAGCTTCAACTGCATGCGAAAGAAACGTGATAGCTTCAAATCCATGAGAAACACATGATTTAGCTTCAAATCAATGCGATATAGAAGGCAGATTTTCGAATCCACGCGAAACGAACGATTTAGCTTCAAATACTTGTGATATACGTGATTTAGCTTCCACTGCATGCGAAACAAACGCTATAGCTTCAAAACCAAGCGAAACATATTATTTAGTTTCGAATCAATGCGAAGTGGAAGGCTTAGCTTGAACTCCATGTGAAACGAATGATTTAGCTTCAAATACTTACGACCATAAGTGGTATAGCTTCAACTGCATGCGAAACAAACGAGTAGCTTCGAATCCATGCGAAACAAACGAGTTAGCTTCAAATCCATGCGAAGCTCATGATTTAGATTCAAATCAATGCGAAATAGATGGCTGATTTACGAATCTATGCGAAACAAATGGATTAGCTTCAAATACTTGTGATATACATGATTTAGCTTCGACTGCATGCGAAGCAAACGAGTTAGCTTTAAATCCATGCGATAGAAACGAGTTAGCTTCAAATCCGTGAGAAACACATGATTTAGCTTCAAATCATTGCGAAATAGAAGGCTGATTTTCGAATCCATGCGAAACGAATGATTTAGCTTCAAATACTTGTGATATACATGATTTAGCTTCCACTGCATGCGAAACAAACGAGTTAGCTTCAAATCCATGCGAAGCTCATGATTTAGATTCAAATCAATGCGAAATAGAGGGCCGATTTTCGAATCCATACGAATCAAGTGGTTTATCTTCAAATACTTGTGATATACATGATTTAGCTGCAACAGCATGCGAAACAAACGAGTAGCTTCAAATCCATGCGAAACAAACGAGTTAGCTTCAAATCCATGCGAAGCTCATGATTTAGATTCAAATCAATGTGAAATTGAAGGCTGATTTTCGAATCAATGAGAAACAAATGGTTTAGCTTCAAATACTTGTGATATACATGATTTAGCTTCAACTGCATGCGAAACAAACGTGTTAGCTTTAAATCCATGAGAAACATATGATTTATGTCCAAATTAATGCGAAGTAGAAGGCTTAGCATCAAATCCATGCGAAACGAATGATTTTGCTTCAAATACTTGCGAACATAAGTGATATAGCTTCAACTGCATGCGAAACAAACTAGTTTGCTTCAAATCCAAACGAAACAAACGAGTTATCTTTAAATCCATGCGAAACACATGATTTAACTTTAAATTCAATGCGAGGTAGAAGGCTGATCTTCGAATCCATGCGAAACAAATGGTTTAGTTTCAAATACTTGTGATATACATGATTTAGCTGCAACAGCATGCGAAACAAACGAGTAGCTTCAAATCCATGCGAAACAAACGAGTTAGCTTCAAATCCATGCGAAGCTCATGAATAAGATTCAAATCAATGCGAAATAGAAGGCCGATTTTCGAATCCATACGAAACAAATGGTTTAGCTTCAAATACTTGTGATAAACATGATTTAGCTTCAACTGCATGCGAAACAAACGAGTTATCATCAAATCCATGCGAAACATATGATTTAGCATCAACTCAATGCGAAGTAGAATGCTTAGCTTCAAATCAATCCGAAACAAATGGTTTAGCTTCAAATACTTGTGATATAGATGATTTAGCTTCAACTGCATGCGAAACAAACGAGTTAGCTTCAAATCCATGCGATTCACATGATTTAGCTTCGAATCAATGCGAGGTAGAAGGCTTAGCTTCAAACACATGAGAAACAAATGATATATCTTCAGATAATTGCGATATAAGTGATACAGCTTCAAATACATGAGAAACAAATGGTTTACCTTCAAATACGTGCGATATATATGAAACAGCTTCAAATGAAGACGAAACAAACGAGTTAGTTTCAAATCCATGCGAAACGTATGATTTAGCATCAAATCAATGCGAAGTAGAAGGCTTAGCTTCAAATCAATCCGAAACAAATGGTTTAGCTTCAAATCAATCCGAAACAAATGGTTTAGCTTCAAATACTTGTGATATACATGATTTAGCTTCAACTGCATGCGAAACAAACGAGTTAACTTCAAATCCATGCGATTCACATGATTTAGCTTCGTACCAATGCGAGGTAGAAGGCTTAGCTTAAAACATATGAGAAACAAATGATTTATCTTCAGATAATTGCGATATAAGTGTTACAACTTCAAATCCATGCGATACACATGATTTGGCTTCAAATTCATGCGAATCACATGGATTAGCTTCATAGCTTCATATTCTTGCGAAACAGATGGATTAGATCCAGATACTTGTGATGTACATGTTTTAGCTTCAACTGCATGCGAAACAAACGTGTTAGCTTCAAATCCAAGCGAAACACATGATTTATCTTCAAATCAATGCGAAGTTGAGGTCTATGCTTCAAATCCATGCGAAGCGAATGGTTTAGCTTCAAATACTTGTGATATACATGATTTATCTTCAAATACAGGCGAAGAAAACGAGTTAGCATCAAAACCAAGCGTAACACATGATTTAGCTGCAAATCAATGCGAAGTAGAAGGCTTAACTTCAAATCCATGCGAACCAAACGGTTGAGCGTCAAGTACTTGTGATATACATGATTTATCTTCAAATACAGGCGAAACAAACGAGTTGTCCACAAATCCAATGCGAAACACATGATTTAGCTTCAAATTCATGCGAAACACATGGTTTCGCTTCAACTACTTGTGATATACATGATTTAGCTTCAACTGCATGAGAAACAAACGAGTTAACATCAAACCCAAGCGAAACACATTATTTAGCTTCAAATGAATGCGAAGTAGAAGGCCTAGCTTCAAATCCATGCGAAACACACCATTTAGCTTCAAATTCATGCGAAACACATGGTTTAGCTTCATAGCTTCATATTCTTGCGAAACAGATGGTTTAGATTCAGATACTTGTAATGTACATGATTTGTCTCCAAATGCAGGCGAAACAAAAGTGTTAGCTTCAAATCCATGCGAAAGTCATCATTTAGCTTCAAATTCATGCGAAACTCATGGTTTAGCTCCAACTACTTGTGATATACATGATTTAGCTTCAACTGCATGCGAAACAAACGAGTAGCTTTAAATCCATGCGAAACAAACGAGATAGCTTCAAATCCATGCGATGCTCATGAATAAGATTCAAATCAATGCGAAATAGAAGGCTGATTTTCGAATCCATACGAAACAAATGGTTTAGCTTCAAATGCTTGTGATATACTAGATTTAGCCTCATCAGCATGCGAAACAAATGAGTTCGCTTCAAATCCATGCGAAACAAACGAGTTAGTTTCAAATCCATGCGGTGCGCATGATTTAGCTTCAAATCAATGCGAAATAGAAGGCCGATTTTCGAATCCATACGAAACAAATGGTTTAGCTTCAAATACTTGTGATATACTAGATTTAGCCTCAACAGCATGCGAAACAAATGAGTTAGCTTCAAATCCATGCGAAACAAACGAGTTAGCTTCAAATCCATGCGAAACTCATGATTTAGATTCAAATCAATGCGAAATAGAAGGCTGATTTTCGAATCCATGCGAAACAAATGGGTTAGCTTCAAATACTTGTGATATACTAGATTTAGCTTCAACAGCATGCGAGACAAACGAGTTGGCTTTAAATCCATGCGAAACAAACGAGTTAGCTTCAAATCCATGCGAAGCTCATGATTTAGATTCAAATCAATGTGAAATAGAAGGCCGATATTCGAATCCATACGAAACAAATGGTTTAGCTTCAAATACTTGTGATATACATGATTTAGCTTGAACTGCATGCGAAACAAACGAGTTAGCTTCAAATCCATGCGATTCACATGATTTAGCTTCGAATCAATGCGAGGTAGAAGGCTTAGCTTCAAACACATGAGAAACAAATGATATATCTTCAGATAATTGCGATATAAGTGATACAGCTTCAAATACATGAGAAACAAATGGTTTACCTTCAAATACGTGCGATATATATGAAACAGCTTCAAATGAAGACGAAACAAACGAGTTAGTTTCAAATCCATGCGAAACGTATGATTTAGCATCAAATCAATGCGAAGTAGAAGGCTTAGCTTCAAATCAATCCGAAACAAATGGTTTAGCTTCAAATCAATCCGAAACAAATGGTTTAGCTTCAAATACTTGTGATATACATGATTTAGCTTCAACTGCATGCGAAACAAACGAGTTAACTTCAAATCCATGCGAATCACATGATTTAGATTCAAATCAATGCGAAGTAAAATGCTTACCTTATAATCAATGCGAAACAAATGGTTTAGCTTCAAATACTTGTGTTATACATGGTTTAGCTTCAACTGCATGCGAAACAAACGAGTTAGCTTCAAATACAAGGGAAACACATGATTTAGCTTCGAATCAAGGCGAAGTGGTAGGCTTAGCTTCAAATCCATGCGACACAAATTATTTAGCTTCATATACTTGCGATATAAGTGATATAGCATCAAACGCAGGCGAAACAAACGAGTGAGCATCAAATTCAAGCGTAACACATGATTTAAATTCAAATCAATGCGAAGTAGAAGGCTTAGCTTCAAATCCATGCGAATCAAACGGTTTAGCTTCAAATACTTGTGATATACATGATTCAGCTTCAACTGCATGCGAAACAAACGAGTTAGCTTCAAAACCAAGCGAAACACATGATTTAGATTCAAATCAATGCGAAGTAGAAGGCTTAGCTTCAAATTCATGCGAAACAAATGGTTTTGCTTCAAATACTTGTGATATACATGATTCAGCTTTAAATGCAGGCGAAACAAACGAGTTACCTTCAAATCCATGCGAAACACATGATGTAGCTTCAAATCAATGCGAAATAGACGGCTTAGCTTCAAATACATGAGAAGCAAATGGTTTATCTTCAGATAATTGCAATATAAGTGATATAGATTCAAATGCAGTCGAATCAATCGAGTTAGCTTCAAATTAATGCGAAGTAGGAGGCTTTGCTTCAAATTCATGCGAAAGAAATGGTTTAGCTTCAAATACTTGTGATATACATGATTTAGCTTCAACTGCATGCGAAACAAACGAGTAGCTTCAAATCCATGCGAAACAAACGAGTTAGCTTCAGATCCATGCGAAGCTCATGATTTAGATTCAAATCAATGCGAAATAGAAGGCCGATTTCCGAATCCATACGAAACAAATGGTTTAGCTTCAAATACTTGTGATATACTAGATTTAGCCTCAACAGCATGCGAAACAAATGAGTTAGCTTCAAATCCATGCGAAACAAACGAGTTAGCTTCAAATCCATGCGAAACACATGATTTAGATTCAAATCAATGCGAAATAGAAGGCTGATTTTCGAATCCATGCGAAACGAATGATTTAGCTTCAAATACTTGCGACCATACGTGATATAGCTTCAACTGCATGCGAAACAAACGGTTGAGCGTCAAGTACTTGTGATATACATGATTTATCTTCAAATACAGGCGAAACAAACGAGTTGCCCTCAAATCCATGCGAAACACATGATATAGCTTCAAATTCATGCGAAACACATGGTTTAGCTTCAACTACTTGTGATATACATGATTTAGCTTCAACTGCATGCGAAACAAACGAGTTAGCTTCAAATCAAAGAGAAACACATGATTTAACTTCAAATCAATGCGAAGTAGAATGCTTAGCTTCAAATCCATGCGAGACAAATGGTTTAGCTTCAAATTCTTGTGATATACATGATTCAGTTTCAAATGCAGGTGAAACAAACGAGTTAGCTTCAAATCCATGCGAAACACATGATTTAGCTTCAAATCAATACGAAATAGACGGCTTAGCTTCAAATACATGTGAAGCAAATGGTTTATCTTCAGATAATTGCGATATAAGTGATATAGCTTCATATGCAGGCGAAACAATCGAGTGATCTTCAAATCAATGCGAATTGGAACGTGTAGCTTCTAATTCTTGAGAAACAAATGGTTTAGCTTCAAATACTTGTGATATACATGATTTAGCTTCAACTGCATGCGAAACAAACGCTTTACCTTCAAATCCAAGCGAAACACATTATTTAGGTTCAAATCAATGCGAAGTGGAAGGCTTATCTCCAAATACATGAGAAACAAATGATTTATCTTCAGATAATTGCGATATAAGTGATATAGCTTCATATGCAGGCGAAACAATCGAGTGATCTTCAAATCAATGCGAATTGGAACGCGTAGCTTCTAATACTTGAGAAACAAATGGTTTAGCTTCAAATACTTGTGATATACATGATTTAGCTTCAACTGCATGCGAAACAAACGCTTTACCTTCAAATCCAAGCGAAACACATTATTTAGGTCCAAATCAATGCGAAGTGGAAGGCTTAGCTTCAAATACATGAGAAACAAATGATTTATCTTCAGATAATTGCGATATAATTGATATAGCTTCAAATGCAGGCGAAACAATCGAGTTAGCTTGAAATCAATGCGAAGTAGAAGGGTTATCTTCAAATCCACGCGAAACAAATGGTTTAGCTTCAAATACTTGTGCTATACATGATTTACCTTCAAATGCAGGCGAAACAAAAGAGTTAGCTTCAAAACCAAGCGAAACACATCATTTAGCTTGAAATTCATGCGAAACACATGGTTTAGCTTAATATTCATGCGAAACAGATGGTTTATATTCAGATACTTGTGATAAACATGATTTAGCTTCAACTGCATGCGAAACAAACGAGTTATCTTCAAAACCAAGCGAAACACATGATTTAGCTGCAAATCAATGCGAAGTAGAAGGCTTATCTTCAAATCCATGCGAATCAAACGGTTTAGATTCAAATAGTTGTGATGTACATGATTCACCTTCAACTGCATGCGAAACAGACGAGTTAGCTTCAAAACCAAGCGAAACACATGATTTAGCTGCAAATCAATGCGAAGTAGAAGGCTTAGCTTCAAATCCATGCGAATCAAACGGTTTTAGCTTCAAATACTTGTGATATACATGATTCAGCTTCAACTGAATGCGAAACAAACGAGTTAGCTTCAAAACCAAGCGAAACACATGATTTAGATTCAAATCAATGCGAAGTAGAACGCTTAGCTTCAAATTCATGCGAGACAAATGGTTTAGCTTCAAATTCTTGTGATATACATGATTCAGCTTCAAATGCAGGTGAAACAAACGAGTTAGCTTCAAAACCAAGCGAAACACATGATTTAGCTGCAAATCAATGCGAAGTAGAAGGCTTAGCTTCAAATCCATGCGAATCAAATGGTTTATCTTCAAATACTTGTGCTATGCATGATTTAGCTTCAACTGCATGCGAAACGATCGAGTTAGCTTCAAATCAATGCGAAGTAGAAGGCTTATCTTCAAATCCACGCGACACATATGGTTTAGCTTCAAATACTTGTGCTATACATGATTTATCTTCAAATGCACGCGAAACAAAAGAGTTAGCTTCAAAACCAAGCGAAACACATCATTTAGCTGCAAATTCATGCGAAACACATGGTTTAGCTTAATATTCATGCGAAACACATGGTTTAGCTTAATGTTCATGCGAATCAAATGGTTCAGCTTCAAATACTTGTGATATACATGATTTAGCTTCAATTGCAGGAGAAACAAACGAGTTAGCTTCAAATCCAAGAAAAACACATGATGTAGCTTCAAATCAAAGCGAAGTAGAAGGGTTAACATTAAATCCATGGGTCACAAATTATTTAGCTTCATATACTTGCGATCTAAGTGATATAGCTTCAAATCCAAGCGTAACACGTGATTTAACTTCAAATCAATGCGAAGTAGAAGGCTTAGCTTGAAATAAATGAGAAACAAATGGTTTAGCTTCAAATACTTGTGATATACATGATATAGCTTCAACTGCATTGCGAAACAAACGAGTTAGCTTCAAATACAAGCGAAACACATGATTTGGCTACAAATTCATGCGAAGTGGAAGGCTTATCTTCAAATCCATGCGAATCAAACGGTTTAGATTCAAATACTTGTGATATACATGATTCACCTTCAACTGCATGCGAAACAGACGAGTTAGCTTCAAAACCAAGCGAAACACATTATTTAGGTTCAACTCAATGCGAAGTGGAAGGCTTAGCTTCAAATACATGAGAAATAAATGATTTATCTTCAGATAATTGCGATATAATTGATATAGCTTCAAATGCAGGCGAAACAATCGAGTTAGCATCAAATCAATGCGAAGTAGAAGGCTTAGCTTCAAATTCATGCGAAACAAATGGTTTAGCTTCAAATACTTGTGATATACATGATTTAGCTTCAACTGCATGCGAAATAAAAAAGAGTTGGCTTCAAAACCAAGCGAAACACATGATTAAGTTGCAAATCAATGCGAAGTAGAAGGCTTAGCTTCAAATTCATGCGAAACCAATGGTTTAGCTTCAAATACTTGTGATATACATGATTTAGCTTCAACTGCATGCGAAACAAACGAGTTAGCTTCAAAACCAAGCGAAACACATGATTTAGCTGCAAATCAATGCGAAGTAGAAGCCTCGCTTCAAATACATGAGAAACAAATGGTTTAACTTCAGATAATTACGATGTAAGTGATATAGTTTCAAATGAAGGCGAAACAAAAGAGTTAGCTTCAAATCCATGCGAAACACATGATTTAGCTTCAAATCAATGCGAAGTACAAGGCTTATGTTCAAATACATGAGAAACATATAGTTTATCATCAGATAATTGTGATAAATGTGATATAGCTGCAAATGCAGGCGAAACAAACGCGTTAGCTTCAAATCCAAGCCAAACACATGATTCAGCTTCAAATTCATGCGAAGTAGAAAGCTTATCTTCAAATCCATCCGAAACAAATGGTTTAGCTTCAAATACTTGCGATATAAAAGAAACAGCTTCAAATGAAGACGAAACAAACGAGTTAGTTTCAAATCCATGCGAAACATATGATTTAGCATCAAATCAATGCGAAGTAGAAGGCTTATCTTCAAATCCATGCGAATCAAATGGTTTATCTTCAAATACTTGTGATATACATGATTTAACTTCAACTCTTGCGAAACAAACAAGTTAGCTTCAAATCCAAGGGAAACACATGATTTAACTTCAAATCAATGTCAAGTAGAAGGCTTAGCTTCAAATCCATGCGAAACATATGATTTAGCTTCAAATCCATGCGAAACATATGATTTAGCTTCAAATCAATGCGAAATAGACGGCTTAGCTTCAAATACATGAGAAGCAAATGATTTATCTTCAGATAATTGCGATATAAGTGATGTAGCTTCAAATGCAGGTAAAACTATCGAGTTAGCTTCAAATCAGTGCGAAGTAGAAGGCTTATCTTCAAATCCATGCGAAATAAATGGGTTCAGCTTCAAATACTTGTGATATAAATGATTTAGCTTCAACTGCATGCGAAACAAACGAGTTAGTTTCAAAGCCAAGCGAAACCCATCATTTAGCTGCAAATCAATGCGAAATAGAAGGCTTAGCTTCAAATCGATGCGAATCAAACGGTTTAGCTTCAAATACTTGTGATATACATGATTTGTCTCCAAATGCAGGCGAAACAAAAGAGTTAGCTTTAAATCCATGCGAAAGACATCATTTATCTTCAAATTCATGCGAAACACATGGTTTAGCTACAAATACTTCTGATATACATGATTTAGATATAACGGCAGGCGAAACAAACGAGTTAGCTTCAAATCCATGCGAAACACATGATTTAGCTTCAAATCAATGCGAAGTACAAGGCTTATGTTCAAATAAATGAGAAACGTATGATTTATCATCAGATAATTGCGATATATGTGATATAGCTGCAAATGCAGGCGAAACAATCGAGTTAGCTTCAAATCAATGCGAAGTAGAAGGCTTATCTTCAAATCCATGCGAAACAAATGGTTTAGATTCAAATACTTGTGATATACATCATTTAGCTTCAAATGCAGGCTAACACACGATTTAGCTTCAAATCCAAGCGAAACACTCGATTTAGCTTCAAATCCAAGCGAAACACATGACATAGCTTCAATTTCATGCAAAGTAGAAGTCTTAGCTTCAAATACATGCGAACTAAATGGTTTAGCTACAAATACTTGTTTTATACATGATTTAGCATCAACTGCATTGTGAAACAAACGAGTTAGCTTCAAATCCATGCGCTACACATGATTTAGCTTCAAATCAATGCGAAGTAGAAGGCTTAGCTTCAAATACATGAGAATCAAATGATTTATCTTCAGATAATTGCGATATAAGTGATGTAGCTTCAAATGCAGGTGAAACAATCGAGTTAACTTCAAATCAATGCGAAGTAGTAGGCTTATCTTCAAATCCATGCGAAACAAATGGTTTATCTTCAAATACTTGTGATATAAATGATTTAGCTTCAAATGCAGGCGAAACAAACGAGTTAGCTTCAAATCCATGCGAAACATATGATTTAGCTTCAAATCAATGCGAAATAGACGGCTTAGCTTCAAATACATGAGAAGCAAATGATTTATCTTCAGATAATTGCGATATAAGTGATGTAGCTTCAAATGCAGGTGAAACAATCGAGTTAGCTTTAAATCAGTGCGAAGTAGGAGGCTTATCTTCAAATCCATGCGAAATAAATGGTTTAGCTTCAAATACTTGTGATATAAATGATTTAGCTTCAAATGCAGGCGAAACAAACGAGTTAGCTTCAAATCCATGCGCTACACATGATTTAGCTTCGAATCAATGCGAAGTAGAATGCTTAGCTTCAAACACATGAGAAACAAATGATTTATCTTCAGGTAATTGCGATATAAGTGATACAGCTTCAAATCCATGCCATACGCACGATTTGGATTTAAATCAATGCGAAGTAGAAGGCTTATCTTCAAATCCATCCGAAACAAATGGTTTAGCTTCAAATACTTGCGATATATAAGAAACAGCTTCAAATGAAGACGAAACAAACGAGTTAGTTTCAAATCCATGCGAAACATATGATTTAGCATCAAATCAATGCGAAGTAGAAGGCTTAGCTTCAAATCAATACGAAACAAATGGTTTAGCTTCAAATACTCGTGATATACATGATTTAGCTTCAACTGCATGCGATTCAAACAAGTTAGCTTCAAATCCAAGAGAAACACATGATTTAACTTCAAATCAATGTCAAGTAGAAGGCTTACCTTCAAATCCATGCGAAACAAATGCTTTAGCATCAAATACTTTTCATAAACATGATTTTGCTTCAACTGCATGCGAAACAAACGAGTTAGCTTAAAATCCATGCGAAACATATGATTTAGCTTCAAATCTATACGAAATAGACGGCTTAGCTTCAAATACATGAGAAGCAAATGATTTATCTTCAGATAATTGCGATATAAGTGATGTAGCTTCAAATGCAGGTGAAACAATCGAGTTAGCTTCAAATCAATGCGAAGTAGAAGGCTTATCTTCAAATCCATGCGAATCAAATGGTTTATCTTCAAATACTTGTGATATACATGATTTAACTTCAACTGCTTGCGAAACAAACAAGTTAGCTTCAAATCCAAGAGAAACACATGATTTAACTTCAAATCAATGTCAAGTAGATGGCTTAGCTTCAAATCCATGCGAAACAAATGCTTTAGCATCAAATACTTTTCATAAACATGATTTAGCTTCAACTGCATGCGAAACAAACGAGTTAGCTTCAAATCCATGCGAAACATATGATTTAGCTTCAAATCAATGCGAAATAGACGGCTTAGCTTCAAATTCATGAGAAGCAAATGATTTATCTTCAGATAATTGCGATATAAGTGATGTAGCTTCAAATGCAGGTAAAACTATCGAGTTAGCTTCAAATCAGTGCGAAGTAGAAGGCTTATCTTCAAATCCATGCGAAATAAATGGTTCAGCTTCAAATACTTGTGATATAAATGATTTAGCTTCAACTGCATGCGAAACAAACGAGTTAGTTTCAAAGCCAAGCGAAACACATCATTTAGCTGCAAATCAATGCGAAATAGAAGGCTTAGCTTCAAATCCATGCGAATCAAACGGTTTAGCTTCAAATACTTGTGATACACATGATTTGTCTCCAAATGCAGGCGAAACAAAAGAGTTAGCTTTAAATCCATGCGAAAGACATCATTTATCTTCAAATTCATGCGGAACACATGGTTTAGCTACAAATACTTCTGATATACATGATTTAGATATAACGGCAGGCGAAACAAACGAGTTAGCTTCAAATCCATGCGAAACACATGATTTAGCTTCAAATCAATGCGAAGTACAAGGCTTATGTTCAAATAAATGAGAAACGTATGATTTAACATCAGACAATTGCGATATATGTGATATAGCTGCAAATGCAGGCGAAACAATCGAGTTAGCTTCAAATCAATGCGAAGTAGAAGGCTTATCTTCAAATCCATGCGAAACAAATGGTTTAGATTCAAATACTTGTGATATACATCATTTAGCTTCAAATGCAGGCTAACACACGATTTAGCTTCAAATCCAAGCGAAACACACGATTTAGCTTCAAATCCAAGCGAAACACATGACATAGCTTCAATTTCATGCAAAGTAGAAGTCTTAGCTTCAAATACATGCGAACTAAATGGTTTAGCTACAAATACTTGTTTTATACATGATTTAGCATCAACTGCATTGTGAAACAAACGAGTTAGCTTCAAATCCATGCGCTACACATGATTTAGCTTCAAATCAATGCGAAGTAGAAGGCTTAGCTTTAAACACATGAGAAACAAATGATTTATCTTCAGATAATTGCGATATAAGTGATGTAGCTTCAAATGCAGGTGAAACAATCGAGTTATCTTCAAATCAATGCGAAGTAGAAGGCTTATCTTCAAATCCATGCGAAACAAATGATTTAACTTCAGATAATTGTGATGTAAGTGATATAGCTTCAAATGCACGCGATACAAACGAGTTAGTTTCAAGTCCATGCGAATCACGTGGTTTATATTCAAATCAAAGCGAAGTAGAAGGCTTAGCTTCAAATACATGAGAATCAAATGATTTATCTTCAGATAATTGCGATATAAGTGATGTAGCTTCAAATGCAGGTGAAACAATAGAGTTAGCTTCAAATCAATGCGAAGTAGAAGGCTTAGCTTCAAATACATGAGAATCAAATGATTTATCTTCAGATAATTGCGATATAAGTGATGTAGCTTCAAATGCAGGTGAAACAATCGAGTTAACTTCAAATCAATGCGAAGTAGTAGGCTTATCTTCAAATCCATGCGAAACAAATGGTTTATCTTCAAATACTTGTGATATAAATGATTTAGCTTCAAATGAAGACGAAACAAACGAGTTAGTTTCAAATCCATGCGAAACATATGATTTAGCATCAAATCAATGCGAAGTAGAAGGCTTAGCTTCAAATCAATCCGAAACAAATGGTTTAGCTTCAAATACTCGTGATATACATGATTAAGCTTCAACTGCATGCGATTCAAACAAGTTAGCCTCAAATCCAAGAGAAACACATGATTTAACTTCAAATCAATGTCAAGTAAAAGGCTTACCTTCAAATCCATGCGAAACAAATGCTTTAGCATCAAATACTTTTCATAAACATGATTTTGCTTCAACTGCATGCGAAACAAACGAGTTAGCTTAAAATCCATGCGAAACATATGATTTAGCTTCAAATCTATACGAAATAGACGGCTTAGCTTCAAATACATGAGAAGCAAATGATTTATCTTCAGATAATTGCGATATAAGTGATGTAGCTTCAAATGCAGGTGAAACAATCGAGTTAGCTTCAAATCAATGCGAAGTAGAAGGCTTATCTTCAAATCCATGCGAATCAAATGGTTTATCTTCAAATACTTGTGATATACATGATTTAACTTCAACTGCTTGCGAAACAAACAAGTTAGCTTCAAATCCAAGAGAAACACATGATTTAACTTCAAATCAATGTCAAGTAGAAGGCTTAGCTTCAAATCCATGCGAAACAAATGCTTTAGCATCAAATACTTTTCATAAACATGATTTAGCTTCAACTGCATGCGAAACAAACGAGTTAGCTTCAAATCCATGCGAAACATATGATTTAGCTTCAAATCAATGCGAAATAGACGGCTTAGCTTCAAATACATGAGAAGCAAATGATTTATCTTCAGATAATTGCGATATAAGTGATGTAGCTTCAAATGCAGGTAAAACTATCGAGTTAGCTTCAAATCAGTGCGAAGTAGAAGGCTTATCTTCAAATCCATGCGAAATAAATGGTTTAGCTTCAAATACTTGTGATATAAATAATTTAGCTTCAACTGCATGCGAAACAAACGAGTTAGTTTCAAAGCCAAGCGAAACACATCATTTAGCTGCAAATCAATGCGAAATAGAAGGCTTAGCTTCAAATCCATGCGAATCAAACGGTTTAGCTTCAAATACTTGTGATATACATGATTTGTCTCCAAATGCAGGCGAAACAAAAGAGTTAGCTTTAAATCCATGCGAAAGACATCATTTATCTTCAAATTCATGCGAAACACATGGTTTAGCTACAAATACTTCTGATATACATGATTTAGATATAACGGCAGGCGAAACAAACGAGTTAGCTTCAAATCCATGCGAAACACATGATTTAGCTTCAAATCAATGCGAAGTACAAGGCTTATGTTCAAATAAATGAGAAACGTATGATTTATCATCAGATAATTGCGATATATGTGATATAGCTGCAAATGCAGGCGAAACAATCGAGTTAGCTTCAAATCAATGCGAAGTAGAAGGCTTATCTTCAAATCCATGCGAAACAAATGGTTTAGATTCAAATACTTGTGATATACATCATTTAGCTTCAAATGCAGGCTAACACACGATTTAGCTTCAAATCCAAGCGAAACACACGATTTAGCTTCAAATCCAAGCGAAACACATGACATAGCTTCAATTTCATGCAAAGTAGAAGTCTTAGCTTCAAATACATGCGAACTAAATGGTTTAGCTACAAATACTTGTTTTATACATGATTTAGCATCAACTGCATTGTGAAACAAACGAGTTAGCTTCAAATCCATGCGCTACACATGATTTAGCTTCAAATCAATGCGAAGTAGAAGGCTTAGCTTTAAACACATGAGAAACAAATGATTTATCTTCAGATAATTGCGATATAAGTGATGTAGCTTCAAATGCAGGTGAAACAATCGAGTTATCTTCAAATCAATGCGAAGTAGAAGGCTTATCTTCAAATCCATGCGAAACAAATGATTTAACTTCAGATAATTGTGATGTAAGTGATATAGCTTCAAATGCACGCGATACAAACGAGTTAGTTTCAAGTCCATGCGAATCACGTGGTTTATATTCAAATCAAAACGAAGTAGAAGGCTTAGCTTCAAATACATGAGAATCAAATGATTTATCTTCAGATAATTGCGATATAAGTGATGTAGCTTCAAATGCAGGTGAAACAATAGAGTTAGCTTCAAATCAATGCGAAGTAGAAGGCTTAGCTTCAAATACATGAGAATCAAATGATTTATCTTCAGATAATTGCGATATAAGTGATGTAGCTTCAAATGCAGGTGAAACAATCGAGTTAGCTTCAAATCAGTGCGAAGTAGAAGGCTTATCTTCAAATCCATGCGAAATAAATGGTTTAGCTTCAAATACTTGTGATATAAATGATTTAGCTTCAACTGCATGCGAAACAAACGAGTTAGTTTCAAAACCAAGCGAAACACATAATTTAGCTGCAAATCAATGCGAAATAGAAGGCTTAGCTTCAAATCCATGCGAATCAAACGGTTTAGCTTCAAATACTTGTGATATACATGATTTGTCTCCAAATGCAGGCGAAACAAAAGAGTTAGCTTCAAACCCATGCGAAACACATGATTTAGCTTCAAATCAATGCGAAGTACAAGGCTTATGTTCAAATAAATGAGAAACATATGATTTATCATCAGATAATTGCGATATATGTGATATAGCTGCAAATGGAGGCGAAACAATCGAGTTAGCTTCAAATCAATGCGAAGTAGAAGGCTTATCTTCAAATCCATGCGAAACAAATGGTTTAGATTCAAATACTTGTGATAT
The DNA here is from genome assembly GCF_051020955.1 of Megalopta genalis. Lineage (NCBI taxonomy): Eukaryota > Metazoa > Arthropoda > Insecta > Hymenoptera > Halictidae > Megalopta > Megalopta genalis. Next base: position 38,526 of record NW_027477454.1, read on the forward strand.
ACATCATTTAGCTTCAAATGCAAGCGAAATAAACGAGTTAGCTTCAAATCGATGCGCCACACATGATTTAGCTTCAAATCAATGCGAAGTAGAAGGCTTAGCTTTAAACACATGAGAAACAAATGATTTATCTTCAAATAATTGCGATATAATTGATACAGCATCAAATCCATGCGAAACACATGATTTAGCTTCAAATTCATGCGAATCACATGGATTAGCTACATAGCTTCATATTCTTGCGGAACAGGTGGATTAGATTCAGATACTTGTGATGTACATGTTTTAGCTTCAACTGCATGCAAAACAAACGTGTTAGCTTCAAATGCAAGAGAAACACATAATTCAGCTTCAAATACGTTCGAAACACATGGTTTAACTTAATATTCACACCAAACATATGGTTGAGCTTCAAATACATGTGATATACATGTATTAGCTTCAAATCCATGCGAAACACACGATTTAGCTTCAAATCCAAGCGAAACACATGACATAGCTTCATTTTCATGCAAAGTAGAAGTCTTAGCTTCAAATACATGCGAAATAAATGGTTTAGCTACAAATACTTGTTTTATACATGATTTAGCATCAACTGCATTGTGAAACAAACGAGTTAGCTTCAAATCCATGCGAAACACATGACTTAGCTTCGAATCAATGCGAAATAGACGGCTTAGCTTCAAATACATGAGAAGCAAATGATTTATCTTCAGATAATTGCGATATAAGTGATGTAGCTTCAAATGCAGGTAAAACTATCGAGTTAGCTTCAAATCAGTGCGAAGTAGAAGGCTTATCTTCAAATCCATGCGAAATAAATGGTTTAGCTGCAAATACTTGTGATATAAATGATTTAGCTTCAACTGCATGCGAAACAAACGAGTTAGTTTAAAAGCCAAGCGAAACACATCATTTAGCTGCAAATCAATGCGAAATAGAAGACTTAGCTTCAAATCCATGCGAATCAAACGGTTTAGCTTCAAATACTTGTGATATACATGATTTGTCTCCAAATGCAGGCGAAACAAAAGAGTTAGCTTTAAATCCATGCGAAAGACATCATTTATCTTCAAATTCATGCGAAACACATGGTTTAGTTACAAATACTTCTGACATACATGATTTAGATATAACGGCAGGCGAAACAAACGAGTTAGCTTCAAATCCATGCGAAACACATGATTTAGCTTCAAATCAATGCGAAGTACAAGGCTTATCTTCAAATCCATGCGAAACAAATGGTTTAGATTCAAATACTTGTGATATACATCATTTAGCTTCAAATGCAGGCTAACACACGATTTAGCTTCAAATCCAAGCGAAACACACGATTTAGCTTCAAATCCAAGCGAAACACATGACATAGCTTCAATTTCATGCAAAGTAGAAGTCTTAGCTTCAAATACATGGGAACTAAATGGATTGGCTTCAAATACTTGTGGTATACATGAGTTAGCTTTAACTGCATTGCGAAACTAACGAGTTAGCTTTAAATGCAAGCGAAACACACGATTTAGCTACAAATTCATGCGAAGTGGAAGGCTTAGCTTCAAATCCATGCGAAACGAATAGTTTAGCTTAAAATACTTGCGAGTATAGATGATATGGCTTCAAATGCAGGCGAAACAAACGAGTTAGCTTCAAATCCATGCAAAACAAATGATATAGCTTCAAATACTTGTAATACACGTTATTTAGCTTCAACTGCATGTGAAACAAACGAGTCAGCTCCAAATTCAAGCGAAACACATGGTTTAGCTTCAAATTCATGCAAAGTAGAAGACTTAGCATCAAATCAATGCGAATCAAATGTTTTAGCTTCAAATACTTGTGATATACATGATTTAGATCCAACTGCATGCGAAACAAATGATTTAGCATCAGATCAATGCGAAGCAGAAGGCTTATCTTCAAATACATGAGAAGCAAATGGTTTAGCTTCAAATACTCGTGACAAACGTGATTTAGCATCAACTGCATGCGAAAAAATCGAGTTAGCTTCAAATCCTAGCGAAACATATGATTTAGCTTCAAATTAATGCGAAGTAGAAGGCTTAGCTTCAAATCCAAGCGAAACACATGATTTAGCTACAAATCAATGCGAAGTAGAAGGCTTAGCTTCAAATGATTTAGCTTCAAATACTTGCGATATAAGTGTTATAGCTTCAAATGCAGGCGAAACAAACGAGTTAGTTTCAAATCCATGCTAAACACATGATTTAGCATCAAATCAGTGCAACGTAGAAGGCTTAGCTTCAAATCAGTGCGACGTGGAAGGCTTAGATTCAAATCAATGAGAAACAACTGGATTGGCTTCAAATACTTGTGATATACATGAGTTAGCTTTAACTGCATTGCGAAACAAACGAGTTAGCTTCAAATCCAAGCGAAACACACGATTTAGCTACAAATTCATGCGAAGAGCAAGGCTTAGCTTCAAATCCATGCGAAACGAATAGTTTAGCTTAAAATACTTGCGAGTATAGATGATATGGCTTCAAATGCAGGCGAAACAAACGAGTTTGCTTCAAATCCATGCAAAACAAATGATATAGCTTCAAATACTTGTAATACACATTATTTAGCTTCAACTGCATACGAAACAAACGAGTCAGCTTCAAATTCAAGCGAAACACATGGTTTAGCTTCAAATTCATGCAAAGTAGAAGACTTAGCATCAAATCAATGCGAGTCAAATGTATTAGCTTCAAATACTTGTGATATACATGATTTAGATCCAACTGGATGCGAAAGAAACGTGTTAGCTTCAAATCCATGCGAAACAAACGATTTAGCTTCAAATCAAAGCGAAGTAGAAGGCTTAGCTTCAAATCCATGCGAAACAAATGGTTTAGCTTCAAATTCTTGCGATATATGTGATATAGATTCAAATGCAGGCGAAACAAACCGAGTTAGCTAAAAATCCAAGCGAAACACATGATTTAGCTTCAAATCTATGCGAAAAACATGATTTAGCATCAAATCAATGCAAAGCAGAAGGCTTATCTTCAAATACATGAGAAACAAATGGTTTAGCTTCAAATACTCGTGATATACATGATTTAGATTCAACTGCATGCGAAACAAACGAGTTAGCTTCAAATCCAAGCTAAACACATCATTTAGCTTCAAATCCAGGCGAATAACATGGTTTAACTTAATATACATGCGAAACAGACGGTTTAGATTCAGATACTTGTGATAAACGTGATTTAGCATCAACTGCAAGCGGAACAATCGAGTTAGCTTCAAGTCCTAGCGAAACACATGATTTAGCTTCAAATTAATGCGAAGTAGAAGGCTTAGCTTCAAATCCAAGCGAAACACATGATTTAGCTACAAATCAATGCGAAGTAAAAGGCTTAGCTTCAAATGATTTAGCTTCAAATACTTGCGATATAAGTGTTATAGCTTCAAATGCAGGCGAAACAAACGAGTTAGTTTCAAATCCATGCGAAACACATGATTTAGCTTCAAATTCATGCGAAACAGATGGTTTAGATTAAGATAATTGTGATATACATGATTTAGCTTCAACTGCATGCGAAACAAACAAGTTATCTTCAAATCCATGCGAAACACATGATTTAGCTTCAAATCAATGCGAAGTAGAAGGCTTAGCGTCAAATCCATGCAAAACAAATGCTTTTGCTTCAAATACTTGTGTTATACATGATTTAGCTTCAACTACATCGAAACAAACGAGTCAGATTCATATCCATGCGAAACAAATGATTTAGCTTCAGAGATAAAATGATTTAGCTTATCCACGAGAAACAGATGGTTTAGCTTCAAATTCTTGTCTTATACATGATTAAGCTTCAACTGCATACGAAACAAACGAGACTCCTCAAATCCATGCGAAACACAAGATTTAGATACAAATTCATTCGAAACACATGGTTTAGCTTAATATTCATACGAAACAAATGGTTCAGCACCAAATACTTGTGATATACATGATTTAGATTCAACTGCATGCGATACAAACGAGTTAGCTTCAAATCCATGTGAAACACATTACTTAGCTTCAAATCAATGCGAAGTGGAAGGCTTAGCTCCAAATCCATGCGAATCAAATGGTTTAGCTTCAAATACTTGTGATATACATGATTTATCTTCAACTGCACGCGAAACAAACTAGTTAGCTTCAAATCCAAGAGAAACACATGATTTAGCTTCAAATCAATGCGAAGTAGAAGGCTTATCATCAAATCCATGCGAAACAAATGGTATAGCTTCTACTACTTGTGATATACATGATTTAGCTTCAAATCAATGCGAAGTGGAAGGCTTATCTTCAAATACATGAGAAACAAATGGTTTAGCTTCAAATACTCGTGATATACATGATTTAGCTTCAACTGCATGCGAAACAAACGAGTTAGCTTAAAATCCAAGCTAAACACATCATTTAGCTTCAAATCCAGGCGAATAACATGGTTTAACTTAATATACATGCGATACAGACGCTTTAGATTCAGATACTTGTGATAAACGTGATTTAGCATCAACTGCATGCGAAAAAATCGAGTTAGCTTCAAATCCAAGCGAAACACACGATTTAGCTACAAATTCATGCGAAGTGCAAGGCTTAGCTTCAAATCCATGCGAAACGAATAGTTTAGCTTAAAATACTTGCGAGTATAGACGATATGGCTTCAAATGAAGGCGAAACAAACGAGTTAGCTTCAAATCCATGCGAAGCACATGATTTGTCTTCAAAACAATGCGAAGTACAAGGCTTATCTTCAAATACATGCGAAACAAATGGTTTAGATTCAAATACTTGTGGTATACGTGATTTAGCTTCAGCTGCATGCGAAACAAACGGTTTTGCTTCACACCCAAGGGAAACACATGATTTAACATCAAAACAATGCGAAGTATGAGCCTTAGCTTCGAATCAATGCGAAACAAATGGTTTAGCATCAAATACTTGTGATATACATGATTTAGCTTCAACTTCATGCGAAACAAAGGAGTTAACTTGAAATCCATGCGAAACACATGATTCAGCCTCAAATCAATGCGAACTTGAAGGCATAGCTTTAAATCCATGCGAAACAAATGGGTTAGCATTGAATACTTGTGATATTCATGATTTAGCTTCAACTGCATGCGAAACAAACGAGTTATCTTGAAAACCATGCGGAGCACACGATTTAGCATCAAATCAAAGCGAAGTAGAAGGCTTAGCTTCAAATACATTGGAAACAAATGATTTAGCTTCAAATACGTGCGATATTAGTGGATATAGCTTCTAATGCAGACGAAACAATCGAGTTAGCGTGAAATTAATGCGAAGTAGAAGGCTTAGTTTCAAATACATGAGAAAGAAATGATTTGTCTTCAGATAATTGCGATTATAAGTGATATAGCTTCAAATGCAGGCGAAACAATCGAGTTAGCTTCAAATCAATGAGAAGTAGAAGGCTTATCTTCAAATACATGCGAAACAATTGGTTTAGCTTCAAAAACTAGTGATATACATAATTTCGTCTAAAATGCAGGCGAAACAAACGAGTGAGGTTCAAATCCAAGAGAAACACGTGATTTAGCTTCAAATGAATGCGCAATAGAAGGCTTAACTTCAAATACATGAGTAACAAATGATTTATCTTCAGATAATTGCGAGTTAAGTGATACATCTTCAAATGCTGGCGAATCAAAATAGTTGGCCTCAAATTCATGCGAAACACATGATTCAGCTTCAAATTCTTGCGAAGTAGAAGGCTTAGCTCCAAATCCATGCGAAATGAATTGTTTATCTTAAAATACTCGTTTTATACATGATTTAGCTTCAACTGCATGCGAAACAATCGAGTTAGCTTCAAATCAATGCGAAGTAGAAGGCTTATTATCAAATCCATGCGAAACAAATGGTTTAACATCAAATACTTGTGATATACATGATTTATTTCAAATGCAGGCGAAACAAACGAGTTAGCATCAAGTCCACGCGCTACATATGATTTAACTTCAAATCAATGCGGAGTAGAAGGCTTAGCTTCAAATACATGGGAAACAAATGATTTAGCTTCAAATACTTGCGATATAAGGAATATAGCTCAAAATGCAGTGGAAACAAACGAGTGATCTTGAAATCCAAGAGAAACACTTGATTTTGCATCAAATCAATTCGAAGAAGGAGGCTTATCTTACAATCAATGCGAATTAACTGGTTCTGCTTCAAATACATGTGAAATACATGATTTAGCTTCAAATGCAGGCGAAACAAACGAGTTATCTTGAAATCCAAGCGGAACACGCGATTTAGCATCAAATCAAAGCGAAGTAGGAGGCTTAGCATCAAATCCATGCGACACAAGAGATTTAGCTTCATATACTTGCGATATAAGTTAGATAGCCTCAAATGCAGGAGAAACAAACGAGTGAGCTTGAAATCCAAGCGGAACATTTGTTTTTGCATCAAATCAATGCGAAGAAGGATGCTTATCTTCAAATACATGCGAATTAACTGGTTTAGCTTCAAATACTTGTGATATACATGATTTAGCTTCAAATGCAGGCGTAACACATGGTTTAGCTTAACATCCATGCGAAACAAATGGTTCAGATTCAAATACTTGTGATATACATGATTTAGCTTCAACTGCATGCGAAACAAACAAGTTATCTTGAAATCCATGCGGAACACATGATTTATCATCAAATCAAAGCGAAGTAGAAGGCTTAGCATCAAATACATGAGAAGCAAATGATTCATCTTCAGATAATTGCGATATAAGTGATATAGATGCAAATGCAGTCGAATCAATCGAGTAAGCTTCAAATTAATGCGAAGTAGGAGGCTTATCTTCAAATCCATACGAAACAAATGGTTTAGCGTCAAATACTTGTGATATACATGATTTAGCTTCAAATGCAGGCGAAACAAACGACTTAGTTGCAAATCCATGCGCTACACATGATTTATCTTCAAACCAATGCGAAGTAGATGGCTTAGCTTCAAATCCATGCGACAAAAATGATTTAGCTTCAAATTCTTGCGGTTTATGTGATATAGCTTCAAATGCAGGCGAAACAAATGAGTTAGCTTCAAATCCAAGCGAAACACATGATTCAGCTTCAAAGGCAGGCGAAACAAACGAGTTAGCTTCAAATCCATGCGAAAAACATGATTTAGCTTCAAATCAAAACGAAGTATAAGGCTTATCTTCAAATACATGAGAAACAAATGATTTATCTTCAGATAATTGCTGATATAAGTGATGTAGCTTCAAATGCAGGCGAAACAAACGAGTTAGCGTCAAATCTATGCGAAGTAGAAGGCTTATGTTCAAATCCATGCGAAACAATTGGTTTAGCTTCAAATACTTGTGATATACATTATTTAGCTTAAACTGCATGCGAAAAAGACGAGTTAGCTTCAAATCCATGCGAAACATATGATTTAGCTTCAAATCAATGCGAAGTAGAAGGCTTATCTTCTAATCCATGCGAACCAAATGGTTTAGCTTCAAATACTTGTGCTATACATGACTTAGCTTCAACTGCATGCGAAACAAACGAGTTAGCTTCAAAACCAAGCGAAACACATGATTTAGCTGCAAATCAATGCGAAGTAGAAGGCTTAGCTTCAAATCCATGCGAATCAAACGGTTTAGCTTCAAATACTTGTGATATACATGATTTATCTTCAAATGCAGGTGAATCAAAAGAGTTAGCTCCAAAACCAAGCGAAACACATCATTTAGCTTCAAAACCAAGCGAAACACATGATTTAGCCACAAATCAATGCGAAGTAGAAGGCTTATCTTCTAATCCATGCGAACCAAATGGTTTAGCTTCAAATGCTTGTGCTATACATGATTTAGCTTCAGCGGCATGCGAAACAAACGAGTTAGCTTCAAAACCAAGCGGAACACATGATTTAGCTGCAAATCAATGCGAAGTAGAAGGCTTAGCTCCAAATCCATGCGAATCAAACGGTTTAGCTTCAAATACTTGTGATATACATGATTTATCTTCAAATGCAGGTGAATCAAAAGAATTAGCTCCAAAACCAAGCGAAACACATCATTTAGCTTCAAATCAATGCGAAGTAGAAGGCTTATCTTCTAATCCATGCGAACCAAATGGTTAAGCTTCAAATACTTGTGCTATACATGACTTAGCTTCAACAGCATGCGAGATAAACGAGTTATCTTGAAATCCATGCGAAACACATAATTTAGCACCAAATCAATGCGAAGTAGGAGGCTTATCTTCAAATACATGAGAGATAAATGATTTTGCTTCAAGTACTTTGTGATATACATGATATAGCTTTTGCTGCATGCGAAACAAACATGTTAGTTTCAAATCCATGCGAAACACATGATTTAGCTTCAAATCAATGCGAACTTGAAGGCATAGCTTTAAATCCATGCGGAACAAATGGTTTTGCATCAAATACTTGTGATATTCATGATTTAGCTTCAACCGCATGCGAAACAAGCGAGTTATCTTGAAACCCATGCGAAACACATGATTTAGCTTCAAATCAATGCGAACTTGAAGGCATGGCCTTAAATCCATGCGAAACAAATGGTTTATCAACAAATACTTGCGATATTAGTAGATATTGCTTCAAATGCAGACGAAACAATCAAGTTAGCTGCAAATCAATGCGAAGTAGAATGCTCAGCTCCAAATCCATGCGAAACGAATTGTTTAGCTTAAAATACTTGTTTTATACATGATTTAGCTTCAACTGCATGCGAAACAATCGAGTTAGCTTCAAATCAATGCGAAGTAGAAGGCTTATTATCAAATCCATGCGAAACAAATGGTTTAACATCAAATACTTGTGATATACATGATTTATTTCAAATGCAGGCGAAACAAACGAGTTAGCATCAAGTCCACGCGCTATATATGATTTAACTTCAAATCAATGCGGAGTAGAAGGCTTAGCTTCAAATACATGGGAAACAAATGATTTAGCTTCAAATACTTGCGATATAAGGAATATAGCTCAAAATGCAGTGGAAACAAACGAGTGATCTTGAAATCCAAGAGAAACACTTGATTTTGCATCAAATCAATGCGAAGAAGGAGGCTTATCTTCAAATACATGCGAATTAACTGGTTTAGCTTCAAATACTTGTGATATACATGATTTAGCTTCAAATGCAGGCGTAACACATGGTTTAGCTTAATATCCATGCTTTGCAAATGGTTCAGCTTCAAATACTTGTGATATACATGATTTAGCTTCAACTGCATGCGAAACAAACGAGTTATCTTGAAATCCATGCGGAACACATGATTTAGCATCATATCAAAGCGAAGTAGAAGGCTTAGCATCAAATACATGAGAAGCAAATGATTCATCTTCAGATAATTGCGATATAAGTAATATAGATGCAAATGCAGTCGAATCAATCGAGTAAGCTTCAAATTAATGCGAAGTAGGAGGCTTATATTCAAATCCATACGAAACAAATGGTTTAGCGTCAAATACTTGTGATATACATGATTTAGCTTCAAATGCAGGCGAAACAAACGAGTTAGCTTCAAATCCATGCGCTACACATGATTTATCTTCAAACCAATGCGAAGTAGATGGCTTAGCTTCAAATCCATGCGACACAAATGATTTAGCTTCAAATTCTTGCGGTTTATGTGATATAGCTTCAAATGCAGGCGAAACAAATGAGTTAGCTTCAAATCCAGGCGAAACACATGATTCAGCTTCAAAGGTAGGCGAAACAAACGAGTTAGCTTCAAATCCATGCGAAAAACATGATTTAGCTTCAAATCAAAACGAAGTATAAGGCTTATCTTCAAATACATGAGAAACAAATGATTTATCTTCAGATAATTGCTGATATAAGTGATGGAGCTTCAAATGCAGGCGAAACAAACGAGTTAGCGTCAAATCTATGCGAAGTAGAAGGCTTATATTCAAATCCATGCGAAACAATTGGTTTAGCTTCAAATACTTGTGATATACATGATTTAGCTTAAACTGCATGCGAAAAAGACGAGTTAGCTTCAAATCCATGCGAAACATATGATTTAGCTTCAAATCAATGCGAAGTAGAAAGCTTATCTTCTAATCCATGCGAACCAAATGGTTTAGCTTCAAATACTTGTGCTATACATGACTTAGCATCAACTGCATGCGAAACAAACGAGTTAGCTTCAAAACCAAGCGAAACACATGATTTAGCTTCAAATCAATGCGAACTTAAATGCATAGCTTTAAATCCATGTGAAACAAATGGTTTAGCATCGAATACTTGTGATATTCATGATTTAGCTTCAACTTCATGCGAGACAAACGAGTTATCTTGAAATCCATGCGGAATACATGATTTAGCATCAAATCAAAGCGAAGTAGAAGGCTTCGCTTCAAATACATGGGAAACAAATGATTTAGCTTCAAATACTTGCGATATTAGTGGATATAGCTTCAAATGCAGACGAAACAATCGAGTTAGCGTCAAATCAATGCGAAGTAGAAGGCTTAGTTTCAAATACATGAGAAAGAAATGATTTACCTTCAGATAATTGAGATTATAAGTGATATAGCTTCAAATGCAGGCGAAACAATCGAGTTAGCTTCAAATCAATGCGAAGTAGAAGGCTTATCTTCAAATCCATGCGAAACAAATGATTTTTGTTTAGATAATAGCGATATAAGTGATAAAGCTCAAATGCAGGTGAAACAATCGAGTTAGCTTCAAATCAATGCGAAGTAGAAGGCTTATCTTGATATCCATGCGAAACAAATGGTTTAGCTTCACACCCAAAGGAAACACATTATTTAACATCAAAACAATGCGAAGTATAAGCCGTAGCTTCAAATCAATGCGAAACAAATGGTTTAGCATTAAATACTTGTGACATACATGATTTAGCTTCAACTGCATGCGAAACAAACGAGTTAGCTTCAAAACCAAGCGTAACACATGATTTAGCTTCAAATCAATGCGAAGTAGAAGGCTTAGCTTCAAATACATGAGAAAGCAATGATTTACCTTCAGATAATCGCGATTATAAGTGATATAGCTTCAAATGCAGGCGAAACAATCGAGTTAGCTTCAAATCAATGCGAAGTAGAAGGCTCCTCTTCAAATACATGCGAAACAAATGGTTTAGCTTCAAATACTAGTGATATACATGATTTCGTCTAAAATGCAGGCGAAACAAACGAGTGAGGTTCAAATCCAAGAGAAACACGTGATTTAGCTTCAAATGAATGCGCAATAGTAGGCTTAACTTCAAATACATGAGTAACAAATGATTTATCTTCAGATAATTGCGAGTTAAGTGATACATCTTCAAATGCTGGCGAATCAAAATAGTTGGCCTCAAATCCATGCGAAACACATGATTCAGCTTCAAATTCTTGCGAAGTAGAAGGCTTAGCTCCAAATCCATGCGAAACGAATTGTTTAGCTTAAAATACTTATTTTATACATGATTTAGCTTCAACTGCATGCGAAACAATCGAGTTAGCTTCAAATCAATGCGAAGTAGAAGGCTTATTATCAAATACATGCGAATTAACTGGTTTAGCTTCAAATACTTGTGATATACATGATTTAGCTTCAAATGCAGGCGTAACACATGGTTTAGCTTAACATCCATGCGAAACAAATGGTTCAGCTTCAAATACTTGTGATATACATGATTTAGCTTCAACTGCATGCGAAACAAACGAGTTATCTTGAAATCCATGCGGAACACATGATTTAGCATCAAATAAAAGCGAAGTAGAAGGCTTAGCATCAAATACATGAGAAGCAAATGATTCATCTTCAGATAATTGCGATATAAGTGATATAGATGCAAATGCAGTCGAATCAATCGAGTAAGCTTCAAATTAATGCGAAGTAGGAGGCTTATCTTCAAATTCATACGAAACTAATGGTTTAGCGTCAAATACTTGTGATATACATGATTTAACTTCAAATGCAGGCGAAACAAACGAGTTAGTTTCAAATCCATGCGCTACACATGATTTATCTTCAAACCAATGCGAAGTAGATAGCTTAGCTTCAAATCCATGCGACACAAATGATTTAGCTTCAAATTCTTGCGGTTTATGTGATATAGCTACAAATGCAGGCGAAACAAATGAGTTAGCTTCAAATCCAAGCGAAACACATGATTCAGCTTCAAAGGCAGGCGAAACAAACGAGTTAGCTTCAAATCCATGCGAAAAACATGATTTAGCTTCAAATCAAAACGAAGTATAAGGCTTATCTTCAAATAGATGAGAAACAAATGATTTATCTTCAGATAATTGCTGATATAAGTGATGTAGCTTCAAATGCAGGCGAAACAAACGAGTTAGCGTCAAATCTATGCGAAGTAGAAGGCTTATCTTCTAATCCATGCGAACCAAATGGTTAAGCTTCAAATACTTGTGCTATACATGACTTAGCTTCAACTGCATGCGAGATAAACGAGTTATCTTGAAATCCATGCGAAACACATAATTTAGCACCAAATCAATGCGAAGTAGGAGGCTTAGCTTCAAATACATGAGAGATAAATGATTTTGCTTCAAGTACTTTGTGATATACATGATATAGCTTTAGCTGCATGCGAAACAAACATGTTAGTTTCAAATCCATGCGAAACACATGATTTAGCTTCAAATAAATGCGAACTTGAAGGCATGGCCTTAAATCCATGCGAAACAAATGGTTTAGCATCAAATACTTGCGATATTAGTAGATATTGCTTCAAATGCAGACGAAACAATCAAGTTAGCTGCAAATCAATGCGAAGTAGAAGGCTCAGCTCCAAATCCATGCGAAACGAATTGTTTAGCTTAAAATACTTGTTTTATACATGATTTAGCTTCAACTGCATGCGAAACAATCGAGTTAGCTTCAAATCAATGCGAAGTAGAAGGCTTATTATCAAATCCATGCGAAACAAATGGTTTAACATCAAATACTTGTGATATACATGATTTATTTCAAATGCAGGCGAAACAAACGAGTTAGCATCAAGTCCACGCGCTACATATGATTTAACTTCAAATCAATGCGGAGTAGAAGGCTTAGCTTCAAATACATGGGAAACAAATGATTTAGCTTCAAATACTTGCGATATAAGGAATATAGCTCAAAATGCAGTGGAAACAAACGAGTGATCTTGAAATCCAAGAGAAACACTTGATTTTGCATCAAATCAATGCGAAGAAGGAGGCTTATCTTACAATCAATGCGAATTAACTGGTTCTGCTTCAAATACTTGTGATATACATGATTTAGCTTCAAATGCAGGCGAAACAAACGAGTTATCTTGAAATCCAAGCGGAACACGCGATTTTGCATCAAATCAAAGCGAAGTAGGAGCCTTAGCATCAAATCCATGCGGCACAAGAGATTTAGCTTCATATACTTGCGATATAAGTTAGATAGCCTCAAATGCAGGAGAAACAAACGAGTGAGCTTGAAATCCAAACGGAACATTTGTTTTTGCATCAAATCAATGCGAAGGAGGAGGCTTATCTTCAAATACATGCGAATTAACTGGTTTAGCTTCAAATACTTGTGATATACATGATTTAGCTTCAAATGCAGGCGTAACACATGGTTTAGCTTAATATCCATGCGAAACAAATCGTTCAGCTTCAAATACTTGTGATATACATGATTTAGCTTCAACTGCATGCGAAACAAACGAGTTATCTTGAAATCCATGCGGAACACATGATTTAGCATCAAATCAAAGCGAAGTAGAAGGCTTAGCATCAAATACATGAGAAGCAAATGATTCATCTTCAGATAATTGCGATATAAGTGATATAGATGCAAATGCAGACGAAACAATCGAGTTAGCTGCAAATCAATGCGAAGTAGAAGGCTCAGCTCCAAATCCATGCGAAACGAATTGTTTAGCTTAAAATACTTGTTTTATACATGATTTAGCTTCAACTGCATGAGAAACAATCGAGTTAGCTTCTAATCAATGCGAAAGTAGAAGGCTTATTATCAAATCCATGCGAAACAAATGGTTTAACATCAAATACTTGTGATATACATGATATATTTCAAATGCAGGCGAAACAAACGAGTTAGCATCAAGTCCACGCGCTACATATGATTTAACTTCAAATCAATGCGGAGTAGAAGGCTTAGCTTCAAATACATGGGAAACAAATGATTTAGCTTCAAATACTTGCGATATAAGGAATATAGCTCAAAATGCAGTGGAAACAAACGAGTGATCTTGAAATCCAAGAGAAACACTTGATTTTGCATCAAATCAATGCGAAGAAGGAGGCTTATCTTACAATCAATGCGAATTAACTGGTTCTGCTTCAAATACTTGTGATATATATGATTTAGCTACAAATGCAGGCGAAACAAACGAGTTATCTTGAAATCCAAGCGGAACACGCGATTTAGCATCAAATCAAAGCGAAGTAGGAGCCTTAGCATCAAATCCATGCGACACAAGAGATTTAGCTTCATATACTTGCGATATAAGTTAGATAGCCTCAAATGCAGGAGAAACAAATGAGTGAGCTTGAAATCCAAGCGAAAAACATGATTTAGCTTCAAATCAAAACGAAGTATAAGGCTTATCTTCAAATACATGAGAAACAAATGATTTATCTTCAGATAATTGCTGATATAAGTGATGTAGCTTCAAATGCAGGCGAAACAAACGAGTTAGCGTCAAATCTATGCGAAGTAGAAGGCTTATATTCAAATCCATGCGAAACAATTGGTTTAGCTTCAAATACTTGTGATATACATGATTTAGCTTAAACTGCATGCGAAAAAGACGAGTTAGCTTCAAATCCATGCGAAACATATGATTTAGCTTCAAATCAATGCGAAGTAGAAGGCTTATCTTCTAATCCATGCGAACCAAATGGTTTAGCTTCAAATACTTGTGCTATACATGACTTAGCTTCAACTGCATGCGAAACAAACGAGTTAGCTTCAAAACCAAGCGAAACACATGATTTAGCTGCAAATCAATGCAAAGTAGAAGGCTTAGCTTCAAATCCATGCGAATCAAACGGTTTAGCTTCAAATACTTGTGATATACATGATTTAGCTTCAAATGCAGGCGTAACACATGGTGTAGCTTAATATCCATGCGAAACAAATGGTTCAGCTTCAAATACTTGTGATATACATGATTTAGCTTCAACTGCATGCGAAACAAACGAGTTATCTTGAAATCCATGCGGAACACATGATTTAGCATCAAATCAAAGCGAAGTAGAAGGCTTAGCATCAAATACATGAGAAGCAAATGATTCATCTTCAGATAATTGCGATATAAGTGATATAGATGCAAATGCAGACGAAACAATCGAGTTAGCTGCAAATCAATGCGAAGTAGAAGGCTCAGCTCCAAATCCATGCGAAACGAATTGTTTAGCTTAAAATACTTGTTTTATACATGATTTAGCTTCAACTGCATGAGAAACAATCGAGTTAGCTTCTAATCAATGCGAAAGTAGAAGGCTTATTATCAAATCCATGCGAAACAAATGGTTTAACATCAAATACTTGTGATATACATGATATATTTCAAATGCAGGCGAAACAAACGAGTTAGCATCAAGTCCACGCGCTACATATGATTTAACTTCAAATCAATGCGGAGTAGAAGGCTTAGCTTCAAATACATGGGAAACAAATGATTTAGCTTCAAATACTTGCGATATAAGGAATATAGCTCAAAATGCAGTGGAAACAAACGAGTGATCTTGAAATCCAAGAGAAACACTTGATTTTGCATCAAATCAATGCGAAGAAGGAGGCTTATCTTACAATCAATGCGAATTAACTGGTTCTGCTTCAAATACTTGTGATATACATGATTTAGCTTCAAATGCAGGCGAAACAAACGAGTTATCTTGAAATCCAAGCGGAACACGCGATTTAGCATCAAATCAATGCGAAGTAGAAGGCTTATCTTCTAATCCATGCGAACCAAATGGTTTAGCTTCAAATACTTGTGTTATACATGACTTAGCTTCAACTGCATGCGAAACAAACGAGTTAGCTTCAAAACCAAGCGAAACACATGATTTAGCCTCAAATCAATGCGAAGTAGAAGGCTTATCTTCTAATCAACGCGAAACAAATGGTTTAGCATCAAATACTTGTGATATACATGATTTAGCTTCAACTTCATGCGAAACAAAGGAGTTATCTTGAAATCCATGCGAAACACATGATTTAGCTTCAAATCAATGCGATCTTGAAGGCATAGCTTTAAATCCATGTGAAACAAATGGTTTAGCATCGAATACTTGTGATATTCATGATTTAGCTTCAACTTCATGCGAGACAAACGAGTTATCTTGAAATCCATGCGGAACACATGATTTAGCATCAAATCAAAGCGAAGTAGAAGGCTTCGCTTCAAATACATGGGAAACAAATGATTTAGCTTCAAATACTTGCGATATTAGTGGATATAGCTTCAAATGCAGACGAAACAATCAAGTTAGCGTCAAATCAATGCGAAGTAGAAGGCTTAGTTTCAAATACATGAGAAAGAAATGATTTACCTTCAGACAATTGCTATTATAAGTGATATAGCTTCAAATGCAGGCGAAACAATCGAGTTAGCTTCAAATCAATGCGAAGTAGAAGGCTTATCTTCAAATCCATGCGAAACAAATGATTTTTGTTTAGATAATAGCGATATAAGTGATAAAGCTCAAATGCAGGTGAAACAATCGAGTTAGCTTCAAATCAATGCGAAGTAGAAGGCTTATCTTGATATCCATGCGAAACATATGGTTTAGCTTCACACCCAAAGGAAACACATTATTTAACATCAAAACAATGCGAAGTATAAGCCTTAGCTTCAAATCAATGCGAAACAAATTGTTTAGCATTAAATACTTGTGACATACATGATTTAGCTTCAACTGCATGCGAAACAAACGAGTTAGCTTCAAAACCAAGCGTAACACATGATTTAGCTTCAAATCAATGCGAAGTAGAAGGCTTAGCTTCAAATACGTGAGAAAGAAATGATTTACCTTCAGATAATTGCGATTATAAGTGATATAGCTTCAAATGCAGGCGAAACAATCGAGTTAGCTTCAAATCAATGCGAAGTAGAAGGCTTATCTTCAAATCCATGCGAAACAAATGATTTTTCTTTAGATAATTACGATATAAGTGATAAAGCTCAAATGCAGGCGAAACAATCGAGTTAGCTTCAAATCAATGCGAAGTAGAAGGCTTATCTTCAAATCCATGCGAAACAAATGGTTTAGCTTCAAATACTAGTGATATACATGATTTAGCTTCAAATGCAGGCGAAACAAACGAGTTAGCTTCAAATCCATGCGAAGTAGAAGGCTTATCTTCAAATCCATGCGAAACAAATGGTTTAGCTTCAAATACTTGTGATATACATGATTTAGTTTCAAATGCAGGCGAAACAAACGAGTAAGGTTCAAATCCATGCGAAACACATGATTTAGCTTCAAATCAATGCGAAATGGACGGCTTAGCATCAAATACATAAGAAGCAAATAATTCATCTTCAGATAATTGCGATATAAGTGATATAGATGCAAATGCAGTCGAATCAATCGAGTAAGCTTCAAATTAATGCGAAGTAGGAGGCTTATCTTCAAATCTATACGAAACAAATGGTTTAGCGTCAAATACTTGTGATATACATGATTTAGCTTCAAATGCAGGCGAAACAAACGAGTTAGCTTCAAATCCATGCCCTACACATGATTTATCTTCAAACCAATGCGAAGTAGAAGGCTTCGCTTCCAATACATGGGAAACAAATGATTTAGCTTCAAATACTTGCGATATTAGTGGATATAGCTTCAAATGCAGACGAAACAATCGAGTTAGCATCAAATCAATGCGAAGTAGAAGGCTTAGTTTCAAATACATGAGAAAGAAATGATTTACCTTCAGATAATTGCGATTATAAGTGATATAGCTTCAAATGCAGGCGAAACAATCGAATTAGCTTCAAATCAATGCGAAGTAGAAGGCTTATCTTCAAATCCATGCGAAACAAATGATTTTTGTTTAGATAATAGCGATATAAGTGATAAAGCTCAAATGCAGGCGAAACAAACGAGTTAGCTTCAAATCCATGCGAAAAACATGATTTAGCTTCAAATCAAAACGAAGTATAAGGCTTATCTTCAAATAGATGAGAAACAAATGATTTATCTTCAGATAATTGCTGATATAAGTGATGTAGCTTCAAATGCAGGCGAAACAAACGAGTTAGCGTCAAATCCATGAGAAGTAGAAGGCTTATATTCAAATCCATGCGAAACAATTGGTTTAGCTTCAAATACTTGTGATATACATGATTTAGCTTAAACTGCATGCGAAAAAGACGAGTTAGCTTCAAATCCATGCGAAACATATGATTTAGCTTCAAATCAATGCGAAGTAGAAGGCTTATCTTCTAATCCATGCGAACCAAATGGTTTAGCTTCAAATACTTGTGCTATACATGACTTAGCTTCAACTGCATGCGAAACAAACGAGTTAGCTTCAAAACCAAGCGAAACACATGATTTAGCTGCAAATCAATGCGAAGTAGAAGGCTTAGCTTCAAATCCATGCGAATCAAACGGTTTAGCTTCAAATACTTGTGATATACATGATTTATCTTCAAATGCAGGTGAATCAAAAGAGTTAGCTCCAAAATCAAGCGAAACACATCATTTAGCTTCAAAACCAAGCGATACACATGATTTAGCCTCAAATCAATGCGAAGTAGAAGGCTTATCTTCTAATCCATGCGAACCAAATGGTTTAGATTCAAATGCTTGTGCTATACATGATTTAGCTTCAGCTGCATGCGAAAGAAACGAGTTAGCTTCAAAACCAAGCGGAACACATGATTTAGCTGCAAATCAATGCGAAGTAGAAGGCTTAGCTCCAAATCCATGCGAATCAAACGGTTTAGCTTCAAATACTTGTGATATACATGATTTATCTTCAAATGCAGGTGAATCAAAAGAGTTAGCTCCAAAACCAAGCGAAACACATCATTTAGCTTCAAATCAATGCGAAGTAGAAGGCTTCACTTCTAATCCATGCGAACCAAATGGTTAAGCTTCAAATACTTGTGCTATACATGACTTAGCTTCAACTGCATGCGAGATAAACGAGTTATCTTGAAATCCATGCGAAAGACATAATTTAGCACCAAATCAATGCGAAGTAGGAGGCTTAGCTTCTAATACATGAGAGATAAATGATTTTGCTTCAAGTACTTTGTGATATACATGATATAGCTTTAGCTGCATGCGAAACAAACATGTTAGTTTCAAATCCATGCCAAACACATGATTTAGCTTCAAATCAATGCGAACTTGAAGGCGTAGCTTTAAATCCATGCGGAACAAATGGTTTTGCATCAAATACTTGTGATATTCATGATTTAGCTTCAACCGCATGCGAAACAAACGAGTTATCTTGAAACCCATGCGAAACACATGATTTAGCTTCAAATCAATGCGAACTTGAAGGCATGGCCTTAAATCCATGCGAAACAAATGGTTTAGCATCAAATACTTGCGATATTAGTAGATATTGCTTCAAATGCAGACGAAACAATCGAGTTAGCTGCAAATCAATGCGAAGTAGAAGGCTCAGCTCCAAATCCATGCGAAACGAATTGGTTAGCTTAAAATACTTGTTATATACATGATTTAGCTTCAACTGCATGCGAAACAATCGAGTTAACTTCAAATCAATGCGAAGTAGAAGGCTTATTATCAAATCCATGCGAAACAAATGGTTTAACATCAAATACTTGTGATATACATGATTTATTTCAAATGCAGGCGAAACAAACGTGTTAGCATCAAGTCTACGCGCTACATATGATTTAACTTCAAATCAATGCGGAGTAGAAGGCTTAGCTTCAAATACATGGGAAACAAATGATTTAGCTTCAAATACTTGCGATATAAGGAATATAGCTCAAAATGCAGTGGAAACAAACGAGTGATCTTGAAATCCAAGAGAAACACTTGATTTTGCATCAAATCAATGCGAAGAAGGAGGCTTATCTTACAATCAATGCGAATTAACTGGTTCTGCTTCAAATACTTGTGATATACATGATTTAGCTTCAAATGCAGGCGAAACAAACGAGTTATCTTGAAATCCAAGCGGAACACGCGATTTAGCATCAAATCAAAGCGAAGTAGGAGCCTTAGCATCAAATCCATGCGACACAAGAGATTTAGCTTCATATACTTGCGATATAAGTTAGATAGCCTCAAATGCAGGAGAAACAAACGAGTGAGCTTGAAATCCAAGCGAAAAACATGATTTAGCTTCAAATCAAAACGAAGTATAAGGCTTATCTTCAAATACATGAGAAACAAATGATTTATCTTCAGATAATTGCTGATATAAGTGATGTAGCTTCAAATGCAGGCGAAACAAACGAGTTAGCGTCAAATCTATGCGAAGTAGAAGGCTTATATTCAAATCCATGCGAAACAATTGGTTTAGCTTCAAATACTTGTGATATACATGATTTAGCTTAAACTGCATGCGAAAAAGACGAGTTAGCTTCAAATCCATGCGAAACATATGATTTAGCTTCAAATCAATGCGAAGTAGAAGGCTTATCTTCTAATCCATGCGAACCAAATGGTTTAGCTTCAAATACTTGTGCTATACATGACTTAGCTTCAACTGCATGCGAAACAAACGAGTTAGCTTCAAAACCAAGCGAAACACATGATTTAGATGCAAATCAATGCGAAGTAGAAGGCTTAGCTTCAAATCCATGCGAATCAAACGGTTTAGCTTCAAATACTTGTGATATACATGATTTATCTTCAAATGCAGGTGAATCAAAAGAGTTAGCTCCAAAACCAAGCGAAACACATTTAGCTTCAAAACCAAGCGAAACACATGATTTAGCCTCAAATC
Organism: Megalopta genalis; assembly: GCF_051020955.1. Taxonomy (NCBI): domain Eukaryota; kingdom Metazoa; phylum Arthropoda; class Insecta; order Hymenoptera; family Halictidae; genus Megalopta; species Megalopta genalis. The sequence goes on from NW_027477454.1 coordinate 59,438, forward strand.
AATGCGAAGTAGAAGGTTTATCTTCTAATCCATGCGAACCAAATGGTTTAGCTTCAAATGCTTGTGCTATACATGATTTAGCATCAGCTACATGCGAAACAAACGAGTTATCTTGAAATCCATGCGGAACACATGATTTAGCATCAAATCAAAGCGAAGTAGAAGGCTTAGCATCAAATACATGAGAAGCAAATGATTCATCTTCAGACAATTGCGATATAAGTGATATAGATGCAAATGCAGACGAAACAATCGAGTTAGCTGCAAATCAATGCGAAGTAGAAGGTTCAGCTCCAAATCCATGCGAAACGAATTGTTTAGCTTAAAATACTTGTTTTATACATGATTTAGCTTCAACTGCATGAGAAACAATCGAGTTAGCTTCTAATCAATGCGAAAGTAGAAGGCTTATTATCAAATCCATGCGAAACAAATGGTTTAACATCAAATACTTGTGATATACATGATTTATTTCAAATGCAGGCGAAACAAACGAGTTAGCATCAAGTCCACGCGCTACATATGATTTAACTTCAAATCAATGCGGAGTAGAAGGCTTAGCTTCAAATACATGGGAAACAAATGATTTAGCTTCAAATACTTGCGATATAAGGAATATAGCTCAAAATGCAGTGGAAACAAACGAGTGATCTTGAAATCCAAGAGAAACACTTGATTTTGCATCAAATCAATGCGAAGAAGGAGGCTTATCTTACAATCAATGCGAATTAACTGGTTCTGTTTCAAATACTTGTGATATACATGATTTAGCTTCAAATGCAGGCGAAACAAACGAGTTATCTTGAAATCCAAGCGGAACACGCGATTTAGCATCAAATCAATGCGAAGTACAAGGCTTATCTTCTAATCCATGCGAACCAAATGGTTTAGCTTCAAATACTTGTGTTATACATGACTTAGCTTCAACTGCATGCGAAACAAACGAGTTAGCTTCAAAACCAAGCGAAACACATGATTTAGCCTCAAATCAATGCGAAGTAGAAGGCTTATCTTCTAATCAACGCGAAACAAATGGTTTAGCATCAAATACTTGTGATATACATGATTTAGCTTCAACTTCATGCGAAACAAAGGAGTTATCTTGAAATCCATGCGAAACACATGATTTAGCTTCAAATCAATGCGATCTTGAAGGCATAGCTTTAAATCCATGTGAAACAAATGGTTTAGCATCGAATACTTGTGATATTCATGATTTAGCTTCAACTTCATGCGAGACAAACGAGTTATCTTGAAATCCATGCGGAACACATGATTTAGCATCAAATCAAAGCGAAGTAGAAGGCTTATCTTCAAATCCATGCGAAACAAATGGTTTAGCTTCAAATACTTGTGATATACATGATTTAGTTTCAAATGCAGGCGAAACAATCGAGTTAGCTTCAAATCAATGCGAAGTAGACGGCTTATCTTCAAATCCATGCGAAACAAATGATTTTTGTTTAGATAATAGCGATATAAGTGATAAAGCTCAAATGCAGGCGAAACAAACGAGTTAGCTTCAAATCCATGCGAAAAACATGATTTAGCTTCAAATCAAAACGAAGTATAAGGCTTATCTTCAAATAGATGAGAAACAAATGATTTATCTTCAGATAATTGCTGATATAAGTGATGTAGCTTCAAATGCAGGCGAAACATATGCTTTAGCTTCAAATCAATGCGAAGTAGAAGGCTTATCTTCTAATCCATGCGAACCAAATGGTTTAGCTTCAAATACTTGTGCTATACATGACTTAGCTTCAACTGCATGCGAAACAAACGAGTTAGCTTCAAAACCAAGCGAAACACATAATTTAGCTGAAAATCAATGCGAAGTAGAAGGCTTAGCTTCAAATCCATGCGAATCAAACGGTTTAGCTTCAAATACTTGTGATATACATGATTTATCTTCAAATGCAGGTGAATCAAAAGAGTTAGCTCCAAAACCAAGCGAAACACATCATTTAGCTTCAAATCAATGCGAAGTAGAAGGCTTCACATCTAATCCATGCGAACCAAATGGTTAAGCTTCAAATACTTGTGCTATACATGACTTAGCTTCAACTGCATGCGAGATAAACGAGTTATCTTGAAATCCATGCGAAAGACATAATTTAGCACCAAATCAATGCGAAGTAGGAGGCTTAGCTTCTAATACATGAGAGATAAATGATTTTGCTTCAAGTACTTTGTGATATACATGATATAGCTTTAGCTGCATGCGAAACAAACATGTTAGTTTCAAATCCATGCCAAACACATGATTTAGCTTCAAATCAATGCGAACTTGAAGGCGTAGCTTTAAATCCATGCGGAACACATGATTTAGCATCAAATCAAAGCGAAGTAGAAGGCTTCGCTTCAAATACATGGGAAACAGATGATTTAGCTTCAAATACTTGCGATATTAGTGGATACAGCTTCAAATGCAGACGAAACAATCGAGTTAGCGTCAAATCAATGCGAAGTAGAAGGCTTAGTTTCAAATACATGAGAAAGAAATGATTTACCTTCAGATAATTGCGATTATAAGTGATATAGCTTCAAATGCAGGCGAAACAATCGAGTTAGCTTCAAATCAATGCGAAGTAGAAGGCTTATCTTCATATCCATGCGAAACAAATGGTTTAGCTTCAAATACTTGTGATATACATGATTTAGTTTCAAATGCAGGCGAAACAAACGAGTAAGGTTCAAATCCATGCGAAACACATGATTTAGCTTCAAATCAATGCGAAATGGACGGCTTAGCATCAAATACATAAGAAGCAAATGATTCATCTTCAGATAATTGCGATATAAGTGATATAGATGCAAATGCAGTCGAATCAATCAAGCCTTCCACTTCGCATTGATTTGCAGCAAAATCATGTGTTTCGCTTGGTTTTGAAGCTAAATGATGTGTTTCGCTTGGTTTTGGAGCTAACTCTTTTGATTCACCTGCATTTGAAGATAAATCATGTATATCACAAGTATTTGAAGCTAAACCGTTTGATTCGCATGGATTTGAAGCTAAGCCTTCTACTTCGCATTGATTTGCAGCTAAATCATGTGTTTCGCTTGGTTTTGAAGCTAACTCGTTTGTTTCGCATGCAGTTGAAGCTAAGTCATGTATAGCACAAGTATTTGAAGCTAAACCATTTGGTTCGCATGGATTAGAAGATAAGCCTTCTACTTCGCATTGTTTTGAAGCTAAATCATATGTTTCGCATGGATTTGAAGCTAACTCGTCTTTTTCGCATGCAGTTTAAGCTAAATCATGTATATCACAAGTAGTTGAAGCTAAACCAATTGTTTCGCATGGATTTGAATATAAGCCTTCTACTTCGCATGGATTTGACGCTAACTCGTTTGTTTCGCCTGCATTTGAAGCTATATCAGATAAACCGCAAGAATTTGAAGCTAAATCATTTGTGTCGCATGGATTTGAAGCTAAGCCATCTACTTCGCATTGGTTTGAAGATAAATCATGTGTAGCGCATGGACTTGAAGCTAACTCGTTTGTTTCGCCTGCATTTGAAGCTAAATCATGTATATCACAAGTATTTGACGCTAAACCATTTGTTTCGTATGGATTTGAAGATAAGCCTTCTACTTCGCATTGATTTGAAGCTAAGTCTTCTACTTCGCATTGATTTCAAGGTAAATCATGTGTTTCGCTTGGATTTGAAGGTAACTCGTTTGTTTCGTTTGCAGTTGAAGGTAAATCATGTTTATCACAAGTATCTGAATATAAACCATCTGTGTCGCATGACTATTGATCTAAACCATGTGTTTCGCATGAATTTGTAGCTAAATGATGTGTTTCGCATGGATATGAAGCTAACTCGTTTGTTTCGCATGCAGTTGAACCTAAATCATGTTTATCACAAGTATCTGAATATAAACCATGTGTTTCGCATGAATTTGAAGCTAAATGATGTGTTTCGCTTGGTTTTGAAGCTAACTCTTTTGTGTCGCCTGCATTTGAAGATAAGTCATGTGTAGCACAAGTATTTGAATCTAAACCATTTGTTTCGCATTGATTTGAAGATAAGCTTTCTACTTTGCATTGATTTGAAGCTAACTCGATTGTTTCGCCTGCATTTGCAGCTATATCACATATATCGCAATTATCTGATGATAAATCATATGTTTCTCATGTATTTGAACATAAGCCTTGCACTTCGCATTGATTTGAAGCTAAATGATGTCTTTCGCATTGATTTGAAGCTAACTCGTTTTTTTCGTCTGTACTTGAAGATAAATCATGTATATCACAAGTATTTGAAGCTAAACGATTCGCTTCGCATTGATTTGAAGATAAGCTTTCTACTTTGCATTGATTTGAAGCTAACTCGATTGTTTCGCCTGCATTTGCAGCTATATCACATATATCGCAATTATCTGATGATAAATCATATGTTTCTCATGTATTTTAACATAAGCCTTGTACTTCGCATTGATTTGAAGCTAAATCATATGTTTCGCATGAATTTGAAGCTAAATGATGTGTTTCGCATGGATTTGAAGATAACTCTTTTGTTTCGCCTGCATTTGAAGATAAATCATGTATATCACAAGTATTTGAATCTAAACCATTTGTTTCGCATTGATTTGAAGATAAGCTTTCTACTTTGCATTGATTTGAAGCTAACTCGATTGTTTCGCCTGCATTTGCAGCTATATCACATATATCGCAATTATCTGATGATAAATCATATGTTTCTCATGTATTTGAACATAAGCCTTGCAATTCGCATTGATTTGAAGCTAAATGATGTCTTTCGCATTGATTTGAAGCTAACTCGTTTTTTTCGTCTGTATTTGAAGATAAATCATGTATATCACAAGTATTTGAAGCTAAACGATTCGCTTCGCATGGATTTGAAGCAGAGCCTTCAACTCCGCATTGATTTGAAGATAAATCATGTGTTTCGCTTGGATTTGAAGCTAACTCGTTTGTCACGCATGTAGTTGAAGCTAAATCATGTTTATCACAAGTATCTGAATATAAGCTATCTGTTTCGCATGAATATTAAGCTAAACCATGTGTTTCGCATGAATTTGAATCTAAATGATGTGTTTCGCTTGGTTTTGAAGCTAACTCTTTTGTTTCGCCTGCATTTGAAGATAAGTCTTGTATAGCACAAGTATTTTAAGCTAAACCATTTGATTCGCATGGATTTGAAATTAAGCCTTCTACTTCGTACTGATTTGAAGCTAAATCATGTGTTTCGTTTGAATTTGAAACTAAGCCTTCTACTTCGCATTGATTTGAAGCTAATTCGTTTGTTTCGCATGCAGTTGAAGCTAAATCATGTAAATCACAAGTATTTGAAGCTAAACCATTCGCTTCGCATGAATTTGAAGCTAAATGATGTGTTTCGCTTGGTTTTGAAGATAACTCTTTTGTTTCGCCTGCATTTGAAGATAAATCATGTATATCACAAGTATTTGAATCTAAACCATTTGTTTCGCATTGGTTCGAAGATAAGCTTTCTACTTTGCATTGATTTGAAGCTAACTCGATTGTTTCGCCTGCATTTGCAGCTATATCACATATATCGCAATTATCTGATGATAAATCATATGTTTCTCATGTATTTGAACATAAGCCTTGTACTTCGCATTGATTTGAAGCTAAATCATGTGTTTCGCATGGATTTGAAGCTAACTCTTTTGTTTCGCCTGCCGTTAAAGCTAAATCATGTATATCACAAGTATTTGTAGCTAAACCATGTGTTTCGCATGAATTTGAAGCTAAATGATGTCTTTCGCATTGATTTGAAGCTAACTCGTTTTTTTTGCCTGTATTTGAAGCTGAATCATGTATATCACAAGTATTTGAAGCTAAAGCATTTGTTTCGCATGGATTTGAAGCTAAGCCTTCTACTTGACATTGATTTGAATTTAAAACATGTGTTTCTCTTGGATTTGAAGCTAACTTGTTTGTTTCGCAAGCAGTTGAAGCTAAATCATGTTTATCACAAGTATCTGAATCTAAACCATTCGTTTCGCAAGAATATGAAGCTATGAAGCTAAACCATGTGTTTCGCATGAATTTGAAGCTAAATGATGTGTTTCGCATGGATTTGAAGATAACTCTTTTGTTTCGCCTGCATTTGAAGATAAATCATGTATATCACAAGTATTTGAATCTAAACCATTTGTTTCGCATTGATTTGAAGATAAGCTTTCTACTTTGCATTGATTTGAAGCTAACTCGATTGTTTCGCCTGCATTTGCAGCTATATCACATATATCGCAATTATCAGATGATAAATCATATGTTTCTCATGTATTTGAACATAAGCCTTGTACTTCGCATTGATTTGAAGCTAAATCATGTGTTTCGCATGGATTTGAAGCTAACTCTTTTGTTTCGCCTGCCGTTAAAGCTAAATCATGTATATCACAAGTATTTGTAGCTAAACCATGTGTTTCGCATGAATTTGAAGCTAAATGATGTCTTTCGCATTGATTTGAAGCTAACTCGTTTTTTTTTGCCTGTATTTGAAGCTGAATCATGTATATCACAAGTATTTGAAGCTAAAGCATTTGTTTCGCATGGATTTGAAGCTAAGCCTTCTACTTGACATTGATTTGAATTTAAAACATGTGTTTCTCTTGGATTTGAAGCTAACTTGTTTGTTTCGCAAGCAGTTGAAGCTAAATCATGTTTATCACAAGTATCTGAATCTAAACCATTCGTTTCGCAAGAATATGAAGCTATGAAGCTAAACCATGTGTTTCGCATGAATTTGAAGCTAAATGATGTGTTTCGCATGGATTTGAAGATAACTCTTTTGTTTCGCCTGCATTTGAAGATAAATCATGTATATCACAAGTATTTGAATCTAAACCATTTGTTTCGCATTGATTTGAAGATAAGCTTTCTACTTTGCATTGATTTGAAGCTAACTCGATTGTTTCGCCTGCATTTGCAGCTATATCACATATATCGCAATTATCTGATGATAAATCATATGTTTCTCATGTATTTGAACATAAGCCTTGTACTTCGCATTGATTTGAAGCTAAATCATGTGTTTCGCATGGATTTGAAGCTAACGCGTCTTTTTCGCCTGTATTTGTAGATAAATCATGTATATCACAAGTATTTGAAGCTAAACCATTCGCTTCGCATGGATTTGAAGCAAAGCCTTCAACTCCGCATTGATTTAAAGATAAATCATGTGTTTCGATTAGATTTGAAGATAAGCCTTCTACTTCGCATTGATTTGAAGCTAACTCGTTTGTATCGCATGCAGTTGAAGCTAAATCATGTATATCACAAGTATTTGAAGCTAAACCATTTGTTTCACATTGATTTGATGATAAGCCTTCTACGTCGCATTGATTTGAAGCTAAGCCATCTATTTCGCATTGATTTGAAGTTAAATCATGTGTTTCGCTTGGATTTGAAGCTAACTCGTTTGTTTCGCATGCAGTTGAAGCTATATCATGTTTATCACAAGTATCTGAATATAAACCATCTGTTTGGCATAAATATTAAGCTAAACCATGTGTTTCGCATGGATTTGAAGCTAAGCCTTCTACTTCGCATTGATTTAAATCTAAATCGTGTGTATAGCATGGATATGAAGCTAACTCTTTTGTTTCGCCTGCATTTGAAGATAAATCATGTTTATCACAAGTATTTGAAGCTCAACCGTTTGATTCGCATGGATTTGAAGCTAACCCTTCTACTTCGCATTGATTTGCTGCTAAATCATGTGTTTCGCTTGGTTTTGAAGCAAACACGATTGTTTCGCATGCAGTTGAGGCTAAATCATGTATAGCGCAAGTATTTGAAGGTAAACCATTCGTTTCGCATGGATTTGAAGATATGCCTTCTACTTCGCATTGATTTGAAGTTAAATCATGAGTTTCTCTTTGATTTGAAGCAAACTTGTTTGTTTCGCATGCAGTTGAAGCTAAATCATGTATATCACAAGTATCTGAATCTAAACCATCTGTTTCGCAAGCATATGAAGCTATGAAGCTAAACCATTTGTTACGCATGAATTTGAAACTAAATGATGTGTTTCGCATGGATTTGAAGCTAACTGTTTTGTTTCGCCTGCATTTGAAGATAAATCATGTATATCACAAGTATTTGAAGCTAAACCGTTTGATTCGCATGGATTTGAAGCTAAGCCTTCTACTTCGCATTGATTTGCAGCTACATCATGTGTTTCGCTTTGTTTTGAAGCTAACTCGTTTGTTTCGCGTGCAGTTGAAGCTAAATCATGTATATCACAAGTATTTTAAGCTTAACCATTTGTTTCGCCTGCATTCGAAGCTAAACCTTCTACTTCGCATTGATTTGAAGCTAAGTCTTCTACTTCGCATTGATTTCAAGGTAAATCATGTGTTTCGCTTGGATTTGAAGGTAACTCATTTGTTTCGTTTGCAGTTGAAGCTAAATCATGTTTATCACAAGTATCTGAATATAAACCATCTGTGTCGCATGACTATTGATCTAAACCATGTGTTTCGCATGAATTTGTAGCTAAATGATGTGTTTCGCATGGATATGAAGCTAACTCGTTTGTTTCGCATGCAGTTGAACCTAAATCATGTTTATCACAAGTATCTTAATATAAACCATGTGTTACGCATGAATTTGAAGCTAAATGATGTGTTTCGCTTGGTTTTGAAGCCAACTCTTTTGTGTCGCCTGCATTTGAAGATAAGTCATGTACAGCACAAGTATTTGAATTTAAACCATTTGTTTCGCATTGATTTGAAGATAAGCTTTCCACTTTGCATTGATTTGGAGCTAACTCGATTGTTTCGCCTGCATTTGCAGCTATATCACATATATCGCAATTATCTGATGATAAATCATATGTTTCTCATGTATTTGAAAATAAGCCTTGTACTTCGCATTGATTTGAAGCTAAATCATGTGTTTCGCATGGATTTGAAGCTAACTCTTTTGTTTCGCCTGCCGTTAAAGCAAAATCATGTATATCACAAGTATTTGTAGCTAAACCATGTGTTTCGCATGAATTTGAAGCTATGAAGCTAAACCATGTGCTTCGCATGAATTTGAAGCTAAATGATGTGTTTCGCAAGGATTTGAAGATAACTCTTTTGTTTCGCCTGCATTTGAATATAAATCATGTATATCACAAGTATTTGAATCTAAACCATTTGTTTCGCATTGATTTGAAGATAAGCTTTCTACTTTGCATTGATTTGAAGCTAACTCGATTGTTTCGCCTGCATTTGCAGCTATATCACATATATCGCAATTATCTGATGATAAATCATATGTTTCTCATGTATTTAAACATAAGCCTTGTACTTCGCATTGATTTGAAGCTAAATCATGTGTTTCGCATGGATTTGAAGCTAACTCTTTTGTTTCGCCTGCCTTTAAAGCTAAATCATGTATATCACAAGTATTTGTAGCTAAACCATGTGTTTCGCATGAATTTGAAGCTAAATGATGTCTTTCGCATTGATTTGAAGCTAACTCGTTTTTTTCGCCTGTATTTGAAGCTGAATCATGTATATCACAAGTATTTGAAGCTAAACCATACGCTTCGCATGGATTTGAAGCAAAGCCTTCAACTCCGCATTGATTTAAAGATAAATCATGTGTTTCGCTTGGAAATGAAGATAAGCCTTCTACTTCGCATTGATTTGAAGCTAACTCGTTTGTTTCGCATGCATTTGAAGCTAAATTATGTATATCACAAGTATTTTAAGCTAAACCATTTGATTCGCATGGATTTGAAGCAAAGGCATCAACTCCGCATTGATTTTATGATAAATCATGTGTTTAGCTTGGATTTGAAGCTAACTCGTTTGTTTCGCATGCAGTTGAAGCTAAATCATGTATATCACAAGTATTTGAAGCTAAACCATTTGTTTCACATTGATTTGATGATAAGCCTTCTACGTCGCATTGATTTGAAGCTAAGCCATCTATTTCGCATTGATTTGAAGTTAAATCATGTGTTTCGCTTGGATTTAAAGCTAACTCGTTTGTTTCGCATGCAGTTGAAGCTAAATCATGTTTATCACAAGTATCTGAATATAAACCATCTGTTTCGCATGAATATTAAGCTAAACCATGTGTTTCGCATGGATTTGAAGCTAAGCCTTCTACTTCGCATTGATTTAAATCTAAATCGTGTGTATAGCATGGATATGAAGCTAACTCTTTTGTTTCGCCTGCATTTGAAGATAAATCATGTTTATCACAAGTATTTGAAGCTCAACCGTTTGATTCGCATGGATTTGAAGCTAACCCTTCTACTTCGCATTGATTTGCAGCTAAATCATGTGTTTCGCTTGGTTTTGAAGCAAACACGATTGTTTCGCATGCAGTTGAGGCTAAATCATGTATAGCACAAGTATTTGAAGGTAAACCATTTGTTTCGCATGGATTTGAAGATATGCCTTCTACTTCGCATTGATTTGAAGTTAAATCATGAGTTTCTCTTTGATTTGAAGCAAACTTGTTTGTTTCGCATGCAGTTGAAGCTAAATCATGTATATCACAAGTATCTGAATCTAAACCATCTGTTTCGCAAGAATATGAAGCTATGAAGCTAAACCATTTGTTACGCATGAATTTGAAACTAAATGATGTGTTTCGCATGGATTTGAAGCTAACTGTTTTGTTTCGCCTGCATTTGAAGACAAATCATGTATATCAAAAGTATTTGAAGCTAAACCGTTTGATTCGCATGGATTTGAAGCTGAGCCTTCTACTTCGCATTGATTTGCAGCTACATCATGTGTTTCGCTTTGTTTTGAAGCTAACTCGTTTGTTTCGCATGCAGTGAAGCTAAATCATGTATATCACAAGTATTTTAAGCTTATCCATTTGTTTCTCATGTATTTGAAGCTAAGCCTTCCACTTCGCATTGATTTGAAGCTAACTCGATTGTTTCGCCTGCATATGAATCTATATCACTTATATCGCAATTATCTGAAGATAAATCATTCGTTTCTCATGTATTTGAAGATAAGCTTTGTACTTCGCATCGATTTGAAGCTAAATCATGTGTTTAGCATGGATTTGAAGCTAACTCGTTTGTTTCGCCTGCATTCGAAGCTAAACCTTCAACTTCGCATTGATTTGAAGCTAAGTCTTCTACTTCGCATTGATTTCAAGGTAAATCATGTGTTTCGCTTGGATTTGAAGGTAACTCATTTGTTTCGCATGCAGTTGAACCTAAATCATGTTTATCACAAGTATCTGAATATAAACCATGTGTTTCGCATGAATTTGAAGCTAAATGATGTGTTTCGCTTGGTTTTGAAGCCAACTCTTTTGTGTCGCCTGCATTTGAAGATAAGTCATGTATAGCACAAGTATTTGAAGCTAAACCATATGTTTCGCATGGATTTGAAATTAAGCCTTCTACTTCGTACTGATTTGAAGCTAAATCATGTGTTGCGTTTGAATTTGAAACTAAGCCTTCTACTTCGCATTGAATTGAAGCTAATTCGTTTGTTTCGTATGCAGTTGAAGATAAATCATGTAAATCACAAGTATTTGAAGCTAAACCATTCGCTTCGCATGGATTTGAAGCAAAGCCATCAACTTCGCCTTCATTTGAAGATAAATCATGTGTTTCGCTTCGATTTGAAGCTAACACGTTTGTTTCGCATGCAGTTGAAGCTAAAACATGTACATCACAAGTATCTGAATCTAAACCATCTGTTTCGCAAGAATATGAAGCTATGAAGCTAATCCATGTGATTCGCAAGAATTTGAAGCTAAATCATGTGTTTCGCATGGATTTGAAGCTGTATCACTTATATTGCAATTATCTAAAGATAAATCATTTGTTTCTCATGTGTTTGGAGCTAAGCCTTCTACTTCGCATTGATTTGCAGCTAAATCATGTGCGTCGCTTGGTTTGAAGCTAACTCGTTTGTTTCGCATGCAGTTGAAGCTAAATCATGTTTATCAAAAGTATTTGCAGCTAAAGCATTTGTTTCGCATGGATTTGAAGCTAAGCCTTCTACTTGACATTGATTTGAAGTTAAATCATGTGTTTCTCTTGGATTTGAAGCTACCTTGTTTGTTTCGCAAGCAGTTGAAGCTAAATCATGTTTATCACAAGTATCTGAATCTAAACCATCTGTTTCGCAGGAATATGAAGCTAAACCTTGTGTTTCTCATGTATTTGAATCTGATCCTTCTACTTCGTATGGACTTGAAGCTAAATGATGTGTATCGCATGGATTTGAAGCTAATTCGTTTGTTTCGCATGCCGTTAAAGCTAAATCATGTATATCACAAGTATTTGTAGCTAAACCATGTGTTTCGCATGAATTTGAAGCTAAATGATGTCTTTCGCATTGATTTGAAGCTAACTCGTTTTTTTCGCCTGTATTTGAAGCTGAATCATGTATATCACAAGTATTTGAAGCTAAACCATTCGCTTCGCATGGATTTGAAGCAAAGGCCTTCAACTCCGCATTGATTTAAAGACAAATCATGCGTTTCGCTTAGAATTGAAGATAAGCCTTCTACTTCGCATTGATTTGAAGCTAACTCGTTTGTTTCGCATGCATTTGAAGCTAAATTATGTATATCACAAGTATTTTAAGCTAAACCATTTGATTCGCATGGATTTGAAGCAAAGGCTTCAACTCCGCATTGATTTGATGATAAATCATGTGTTTAGCTTGGATTTGAAGCTAACTCGTTTGTTTCGCATGCAGTTGAAGCTAAATCATGTATATCACAAGTATTTGAAGCTAAACCATTTGTTTCACATTGATTTGATGATAAGCCTTCTACGTCGCATTGATTTGAAGCTAAGCCATCTATTTCGCATTGATTTGAAGTTAAATCATGTGTTTCGCATGGATTTGAAGCTAAGCCTTCTACTTCGCATTGATTTAAATCTAAACCGTGTGTATAGCATGGATATGAAGCTAACTCTTTTGTTTCGCCTGCATTTGAAGATAAATCATGTATATCACGAGTATTTGAAGCTAAACCGTTTGATTCGCACGGATTT